>NW_026919274.1:252500-377500 GCF_032062105.1 Saccostrea cuccullata
ATTGCCGTGCTTGAGGTATTTGTACATTGCCTTTTTATACGCCCGTCTTAAGACGGGACGTATTATGTTATAGGCTTCGTGTCCGTCTGTCCCTCCGTCCATCTGTTAGCTTTTCTCGTGTCCAGCTCATAACTTTAATACTATAAGGCCTAGAGTTATCAAACTTTGTCAGCTGATACATCTTGGGTAGAAGGTGTGTCGCGCACAAAAAGTAGGTCGCTCTAGCTGACCTCTAATTAAAAAGTTATAGCCAAATATGGAAAAATCCTGTCCGGTCCATAACTAGAAAACTATTAGACTTAGAATCATCAAACTTGGCCAGTTTATGCATCTTAGGTAGAAGGTGTGTCGCGACCTATTTCAAGGTCACTGTGACCTTAATTTAAGTGGAATTTAAAAAAAAAAAATTTTTTTTTCTATTCATTTACACATTCAAAAAAAGTTAAAATTATTGCACTAACCTTATTAGAAAAATGTTAAATCAAGAAAATACTTATTTTTTTTAGCATATACTTGACAGCAATCTATAACAAATATAATGTATGTTAGAGAAATTCCACCACTCCCATGAGTCTAATTATCAAGCACTGGTCAAGAAGAATTTTGATAACAGAAAATTGCATGTCAAATTAGAGAGAGAAATTAATGAGTTTAGTGTGAGGAGTAGCTGTAAGAGCATCGGTGCTATCTATATATATCCCTTGAGTATTGGGCCAAATGGGGTAAGCCTGTTGGATTAAAAATAGCTCTTGTTGGCTAGCCGAAGTTTTAAAATGAATTTGATGAGAAGTACCGGTAATTAAAACAAATTTGATATTGCATATTAAACTATTTTGATATTACATAATATTATGAACTTAAAAATTAATTTTATGGGGGTAGGGGTGGAATCTGCATGTCCATATGAATTGGATATTAACAATTAACTGTCTGACATTAAATCTTAAAAAAAAAAAATCATTGATGTTTTATATGTTTTAAAAATGTTTCATAGAAGATAGTGCAGATCCAATAATCTTTTGGGAGTAATGAGTAGACAAGCATCCAGTTAAAGATTAATTAATGTGTTCTATGCAGGAAGGCTAGCTGCATGTCTCTTTCATTTCTTCAGAGTATGGTCTTATCTGTATCCTTCGGGAATTAGGCAGAAGAACTGTTGGTCAGTTTATATTTGAAGTCCAGCCTTTTATTTCCAAAATTAATTAGGTATAGATTAAGTTGTGAAGACTAATTTGATATTGTTTAATATGATAGGCATTTGGCAAGGTATAGAAATCTATGAATGATGCAATATTTGTTATAATTAATGCCTACACCACAGAAGATGGATAAACAAATTTTTTAAGGTGTGTAAAAATCATTGAAATCTTAAAATCAAGGTTGACATGATTTTCCTGCACTTTTAACTGTTTAAGATAAATTGTAATTTTTTGACGGGGTATCATGCTGTGGCGTGGCACTTTATTTTAAATTTGATATTTTAGCATCATTTTACATATTTGTAGTACTTAATTAAAGGGGGGCATAGACAAAGTTTCAGTTAAATTTTCAAATTTTATTTTTCCACTTTTACAAATATTAACTAGGGTCTTTCTAATGATCATAAAAAATTTGAACGTCAGATGTCGAGATACAAGACAGATTTATAGCTCAAAACCTTTGTTATGTAAACAAGGTCTGTGTCATGTTTTTGGTTATGTAGGTTAATATACTAATATATGTTCATGAAAAGTAGATAATTTCAGTAAAAAAAGTTACTTTTAAATGTGATTCAACAGTTTCTATTGATTTGCTGAATTTCATTTTGTTATAAATATGATATTTTCTGTATGTAAACAAAAACAAGGCACGAACCATTATGAAGAACTTTAAGTTCTGTATCTCGTTTGTTAATCAACAAATGATGTTCAAATTTTTGCTAATCATTAGATGATGCCTTAGGTAGGAATACTAAACATTAAAACTGGTTTAAAAAATTCAGTGAAAACTGTGTCCATGCCCCTTTGTGCTCTAACAATATCTATTTTACAGAGAAATAAATAACATAACAGTTAAGCTAAAATAATCAAATTTAAATATTGTAGATAATTTTTTGCCATGAAATAATGATTCTTCAAACACGATATCTTATTTATTAAATTTAAAAATGTGTAAATCCTTACCTTAAAAAAGATAAGTCCTTTCACTTTTGAGTTCCAAATGACAATAAAGACTGAACGATAAGTGAATTAATGCTGACTGCAAGTGAATGCAAAATAAACCGAATGAAGAGCGAACGCTGAACGTGAGCGCACGGTGAATGTAAAATTGTGAACGGAGAGCAGATGGTGAATGCACGCTGAACGGACGGTGAACAAATGGTGAGCGAACAGAAAAATGGGAAAGTGGAACATATCAGCTAGAGACTGTAGGTACTGGCATGAAGAAGATCACTCGCTGCGCAATGGCGTTAAAAGCTGAGAGTGACAAAAAAAGAAATAACTTTATTGTTATGATGCTTAGAATAAAAAAAAGTTGTCAGTTGATACATCATGGGTAGAGAGTGTGTTACATTAAATGTAGGTCACTTGGTCCTTAAGGGGATGAAGGACCTTTAGCTGAAAAAATACCTGTTGTTCAATTTTTTTCATATTCTGTATATTTCTAATTTAGTATGTCCCAAATACCTAAAAGCAGATATATCAATAGGTTTCTAGACTTATTTTTGAGATATTGAGTGACAAATACGAAACCCTACAGTGTCTAAGTGAAGTTTTGATTCCCCATGTTTTTGGGCCCATTACTTGGTCAATAATTGAATTTTTTCAGCATAGATAAAAATTATGTCAGAGAAAACGTGACTTATAAAGTATTTCAGAGTATGAATATGGTTAAAAATTCAAAAAAGCAAGATTCTTTTGTCACACCGCATCTGGAAACAGAAAATTACGTACTTTTGAAGACAATTTAAACAACAACAAAATTAATTTGCAAAAAATCCTATCATTCAATATTTGAAAATTTACGTCGAAATGTAAGTTGGTCATGTTATTGATTAACTGTAAAAATATTGATTAGTGAAGCTGAGCTCAATATTGCACAGGGCATAGTTAAACAAGACATGAGCATGAGAAAAGCGTGTCATGTTTACATTTCTCAAGTACGGGAAAACCCAACTATGACGTCACACATTTGCGAAATAAGCGAAATAAGACATGACTACAAAGTATTTCCATCAACAACCAAGTAAAAATATTTTTTATGTTCTGTAATTCACAAAATACCCCAACATGTACTGATCATAACCTGTTTTTATGATATTATACTACCAGTGTTTACCGTTTATAATCTTACTGTACTAAGAGATCCACTATGACGTCAACGACTCTGGACGCGCAGTGGAGGGAAACAGAAGAGTGGATCAATCTATTCTGGAATTTGATAATATTTTCAAGAAAGTTTGAATGTTTTTAGATATTTTTATACAAGATGGTGAACTCAAACAAAAAGTCAAAATTGTTTACAAATACCGTGGTTTCAATCTGGTTTTGTACATATTTTATCAGAGATTATGACCTAATTAATTAAGTCATGTGACCATACGTCCTTCGTCCCCTTAAATTCAATTAAGATAATGTCACAAACTAGAAATGATCTTGTTGCGAGCAACGAGAGGTCTTCCATCCCATTCTCAAAAAAAAACAAAAAAAAACATATAAATTCGAGCTGAAAAAGTGATAAAAAAAATTTTGATTGATTTAGTGATTGAACTGGGTATGCCAGCGTGAAAATCTAATGAGCTAATCATTACACTTTTGGGACCACTGCTCTAAATCTACTTGTATATTCTTCTGGAACAGTACATCTTTCTTAGAATTATGAAAGGCGGGTCACTATTCATAATTTCACACCAAACACCACGAGTAAATCTTTGCGCCTTTTCTTTGGAATGTTTTATTAAATAGGTGAGATAGCTTCAATGGAATTTTAAAAAACGTTTGATAGCCTAAAAATTGTGGTTTAGAAAGTATACTTAACACATTGTACACATTCATTATCGTATATAAGCAAGTAACACTAAAGCTGTGAACCGCCTATGAATTTTTAATGTTTTTAAATTTCCTGTTTATCCAAAAGTGAACTAGCCATATAGTTACACGTATTACAAAATATTGATCTTTAGAGAGTTTTAACTTTAAAAACATGGAAGACTTTTAGCCCCTCTAAGCCCCAAATTTGAGAGGTCAGCCCCTTTTTTGTTGATATCAAATGAAAGTTCTTGTGATTTTGAAGACTTGTTTTACACCTATTCAGAGATTTCTTTTCGTTGTGGAGATATACTGAGTGGAAATATTTAGGGCCCACCCCTACAAGTCATTATTGGGGCCATTATACAAAAATTTAAAGTATACATATTCTTAAGAACATGATTCTGACCATCTTTTGTTCAATATTGCTTATCAAAATATTTGCCCTTTTCGATGTGCACACTTCTCCATGGTACCAGCTGATATCCATCACACCTCTGATGTTTTGGAGGGTTGGGGGTTCTGGAGTTAGGGTGGGGCTCTTTTGATTATATAGTGAAAATGCATAAATTCTTTAAAAATCTTCTCTTCTGGTTCCGCTCTAGACTGTCGTTCTCCCCATACCAAGGTTTTCCACTTTCCCCTAAAGCATCAAAGATTGAGCATTTTGTCCCCTTGTAACCCTTAACATAGGTCGCGGGTTTGCTGACGTCATTAAAACTGGGTACGCAATTTATATGATTTGGGCGACTTTCTTGTGCACATCTGATTATGACGTCACTGAGAAAGGGAAAAATTCAGTACATTATCTAGCTATAAGTATACATAGAAAATGCTGAAGTTTAATAAAAAATAATGAAGGCTCATTTTGATTCGAATGACCATCACTGAAAGTTTAAGAAAGCGTTTCATTATGTGTTATTAATCGCATCTTCTCGGGTCTATTCTGAGAGCACATGTACTTGTTTCGGAAATAAATATTAACCCTTGTATCATTTATGATTTATAAATATGAAATACATGTATTAAATGTATATAATTATAAAACAGATTATCTAATTCCGAATTTTACTCGATACCCCCTCCCCAGAAACGCACTCATTTTAGTGTACACTTTCAGTGGAAATGCACTATATAACAAACTGTTTATTACCATTGTCTTCTACGATGATTTAATTACACAAACATGTATGGCATCATTGACATGCATGTTTTTATTTTCATTTATCTCTGTAATCACCGATGGAAAGTTGAACTCAATTATGAAACGGTATGTGCTAATCTCGGACAAATCTATATACAGGTTGATCACAAATTAAAAACTGCTATTTAGGCAGTACCAGAGTTATACTAAATAATGAAACATAAACTAAATTAAATACATTTTTTGAGCTGCATTGACCTCTTGTAAATAACCACAGGCAGGTAGGATATGACCCCCTCTCTCCTTTCCATTTTTTACTTGCTAACGCTGGGGGTGAGTAAACTTTTTCCAATTTTTGAATTTTAACTCGATCCACCCTATATATGCATGTTGATTTAATCGAAATATTTACTAATCGGAGGCACATAAAGAATTATATACATGGAAATCTGAAAAGGAAGAATTCAAATTTCTGCATATTCCATGATTCTCTACGCTTCAGATAGTGATCATGCAAGTGAAGATTAAAAACGGCGTAAGAGATAAAATGAGTAACATTATAAATAACATGCAATACGTATTAAAAAGCCAAAATAGGACTCCCCCCCCCCCCCCCCCCCCAAAAAAAAAAAAAAAAACAGAAAAGGGGGGATTGATACACCAATTGCCTGTGTAAGTAATGGCACGCGTTGTTGTTAGTTACATGTACATATTTCATTCGCTACGTTGATTTCCATGTTCATTCAGTAGAATTAATGTTATAGAACAGATATATGTACTGGAGTATGCATTGAAAGTCTAAGAACAAAATAAAATCTGCCTGTTAATTGCACCAAATAAAATTAATGTTTAAAATATCGTCCCATTTACCCCTCTAAAAATTCCTTGTACGCTTTTTTTTCTATCCTTAAACGTATAAGTATAAAGTAAAATCAAGATTAATTTTAGTTATTCGCTGCCTCTTTGTAAACTTAAACAAAAACATTTTCAATATAAACACTGAATGCATGAATACTTATACTCAGGAGGATATTTGGCGGAAATTGATTCATACATGTAAGAAGTTATTGTTGATTTGATAGCCTTGCTGAATTTTCTAAAGAAAAAGGATATATACAAAGAGTAAAAAACATATTTAGGGGTCGGGGATTGGGGATGTTAGTAGTCCTTGACTTCTAAATTATCTTCATACCTACGACTTTTCAAACAAACTTAGATCACAGACCTGCGATTTCAAAGGGGATAGGGAGTCTGCCTTTTCCAGAGGGGAATACAATGTCACTTTTATTTTGCAAATTTCAGCGAGAATCCGCGCATGAATGTCGAAACAAACCAAAAAAAAAAAAATGGTAAGAAATAAACACATAAATAAAATATAAAAAAAAGAAACTAAAGGACTGATTGTTGGTTCACGCCTTTTACGTGAATTTTCACTAATATTAGACGTAATAAGCTTAAAGGGAAAAATGTCTAATAATTATTTTCTTGAATTATTATGATACTGGTCAATTGAAAGCAGATATACTTGAATTTCCTTTTTTTTAAATCCGTATAATTTTTTCTTTGCTCTGTATACCGGATCGATATTCACGACGTCAAGCGTGACGTCACGATATTTTATGACGTTGTTCTTGAAAATGCTACATTTTTCAATATAAAAGCAATTATCTACAATTAAATTACGAAAAAATGAACCCAAAGACATATTAATTTTTTCACATAGATTTCTTTCAAATCAATTCTATTTTTAAATACCAAAGGATAAACAAATTCGTCTGAAAACAAGCTAAAAACGACGATTTTCCTATACAATTCAATAGAATACCGTTGAAAATGTAACTTCAACAATGACATCTTTTGAATTCAATTACACAAAAACGGTGCAGACAAATTTTATAAAATTTTCAGAGAATGGAAATCAAAGGTAGAGAAATTATATAGGTAATTTTCATGGTATGTTTTCGAGCACTTTTAAAAGCCCTGTAAACCCGCGACCTACGTTAATTACTTAACATATGATCCAAATTTTTTAATTTATTGTTGCAAATTGTTAAGATGAATATCTTTGCTTCAGTAATGTATTACAAAAAATTGAATCATTAAAATGTTAAAGATGAAAAAATTTTGACCCCTATAAGCCTCTAATTTGAGGGGTCAACCGCTTTTTCTTGGTATCACATGAAAGCTCTTATTATTCTTACAACTTTTCTTCAACATGTTTTAGCAAATTATGAACAGATAAGAACATATGAAAAAAAAGGGGTCAAATTTTGTGAGATGTTTCCGAGACATTTTTCCTGGCCCTACTGAGCTCTAGAAAGATTTGGACACCCATTTACAACTCAGCAATCCTTTCTTTACTCACACTGAAAATCTTGGGTCAATATCTTAAGTCGTTTTGGAAAAGTTTCCAGGACAAGCCAACCCTCTGAAAATCAGAAAATTGTCCATATCTCATGACCGGAAGTGACGTCATCATACAACAAAAAAACTCTTCAAGATCAATTTAATATCTTTTACATCTGAAAGTTTAATATAAATCAGACCAGCTAAGTCTGAGTAATCGCATGCTCAAAATCGGTTGGAAGAAAAAATAATAATAAAAAACTAGATAAGATCTTGTTGCCAGCAACGAATAGGTCTTCCGTTGAATTTCTTGATAAGATGAGATGTGATTTTGACTGAGATATTCAAAAAAAAAGAATAACATTAAGTTTTCCTTCATCAAATTTATTTCTTCTGTTGATTTATATCACAATATCTTGATCTTCTTTTGTTCAATATGGCTTATTAAAATATTCCCCCTTTTCGAGATAAAAAGCATCAAAGATATAGCATTCTTTTACCGTTCTGGAGATTATCCATGGACAAAATGTCATTTTAAATTCAGGAAAATGGTCCGTAACTTTGCACTAGATTGGAATTTCCAAAAAATCTCTCGGATGTATCAAGTTCATGTTAAAATACATCTTCTCTGAAAATTTTGTGTAATTCCATCCAGAAGTCCTTGAGAAATTGAATCTGAAAAATAACAATAATAATAAGAAGAAGAAACAATAGAATCACTCTAAGGTCTTCTGTTAGGATGGAAGACCTTAACTATAAGGTCTTCCGTGATGACGGAAGACCTTAAATGTGAAAAAAATCTTGTCAGGCTCATGACTGGAAAAAATTTTGTCCCACTGATCATGGTAGCATAGTGGTAGAATGTTTGCTTTGTAGTGGGGAGGCCTGGGTTTGATTCTCGTTCACAGCACCACATCAAACCTAGGTAGTGACTGTTCCTTTGCCAAGTGCTGTGCATTAGAAGTGAAAGTTACAGGACTTTCTATATGACCTTTTAAAAACTGTAGGTCCTGTGTCACAGTAGGGGTTTGGCATGGTAAAGAACCCTGAGTGAGTGCTGAGTATAGATCTAAATTTGAAGCCCTTCACTGGGATACAGTGTCCTCTCTATATGAGTGAAAAATTCTGGAATGGGATGTAAAACAATATACACCAATCAAACTAATGGGTAAAAAGTATTGAAATCCATAGAATAAAGATCTCAAGAACCACTGGATCAGAAAAGCTGGGGCCAGTTTCACAAAGCTGTCTTATGACTAAGATCTGTCTTAAGACCGAAAATTATCTTAAGATTGCACCATAGCTGTTTCACAAAACTGTCATATATTAAAGATCTATCAAAATCTTACTACAACTAGATACATGTCTTAAGTCTAAAGTGTAACTGGTGACAGTATATATTTTGGCTAAAAACCTAAGGATATTTAAAGATAAACAGTCTTTAGTGATAGAACAATCCTTCGGACTATATAAGGCCAGACGGAACGATGACCCGCAGAAAGTAATTTGTCAATAAATAAACGATAAGAAACCTAAAATGTACTACTTAAAATATTTTTCTACTTTATTCATTTCAGTTAAGGCCATGTATGTACATTTATGTAAAATCCGTATCTCTGACATATATAACTTTATTTCAGATTGTTCATTGTTCATTGTTCATAATATCTTGTGAAAACGAGATATTAACTTGTGAAAACGAGATATTATCTTGTGAAAACGAGAAATTATCTTGTGAAAACGACATAATATAATCTCGTTTTCACAAGATAATATCTCGTTTTCACAAGATTTCGTTTTCACAAGATAATATCTCGTTTTCACAAGATATTATGTGTCATTTTCACAAGATAATATCTCGTTTTCACAAGATAATATCTCGTTTTCACAAGATCACAAGATATTATGTCGTTTTCACAAGATATTATGTCGTTTTCACAAGATAATATCTCGTTTTCACAAGATAATATCTCGTTTTCACAAGATATTATCTCGTTTTCACAAGATAATATCTCGTTTTCACAAGATAATTTCCCGTTTTCACAAGATATTATGTCGTTTTCACAAGATAATAGAGAGGTTGAGATTTCAAACGTGTACGTGTACGGGTACGTCTAGTAGGGGAATAATATTCTGTGTGTATTTCATCAATTTTGGTGATAATATCTCGTTTTACACGTAAGTGAAAACGTGTAGCTTTAATAATAAAAATTAGCCAATTTAAGTGTGAAATTGTGATTGTTATACATTATATAGGATATTTACTTTCACGAGCACTTAATTTTTCAAAAAACTTTCAAGATATTCGATGTCATTTTCATAAAAATCTCAACAGACAAATTTAAAAAAACGTGTACGTGTACGTCAAACTATATACAAGTACACGTACGCGTACACGTTTAAAATCTCAACCTCTCTAATATCTCGTTTTCACAAGATAATATCTCGTTTTCACAAGATAATTTCTCGTTTTCACAAGATAATATCTCGTTTTCACAAGATAATTTCTCGTTTTCACAAGATAATTTTTTTTCTGGTATTTAAAAAAAAATTATTGCGTGTCCTAAATATACCACCGTAGAATTCCATACCCCGCAAGAATATCACAATTAACTATGACCAATTATGAGCAGTTTTTAAAATGACTAAAGTAATTCCAGATCCTGTGTTTGAGATTCTTGTAGTTTATTTATTGATAGGGTACATTAATATCTTTTTAGTAAACAGAAATATGAAGTATATGCATTTCTAGGGATTAGTTAAGTCAATGAAAGTAAAGAAAATACTTATATATACACTTCATTTTTAGACGTTTTACTTTATTTTGTTACACTATGGTGATTTTTTTTTAGAAATTAGAAAGTAAACATTTCATTCAGTCGTACAAAATTAGATAAAATCAAATAATTTTATTCTTGGGGTATCCCTCATTAATCTACCGGAATGTGTAATGTGTATGAAAATCATGCTGTAACATTTGATGCTGTATGTACATGCTTTCTTCCTTCTTTTATAATAGTATTGAAACTATAAAATTTTGATTGGAAAATGTTTGTTTTTTTTCGTTTCTTTTCTTCATCTGTTAGCATTGATATTTTGTTGCAGTAGTTGAAGTGTTTTAAAGACACCTACATCGAATTTTTTGAACGAACTTTTAACACGATTTGGTGTTTCAAGAGAATTCATTGCTATAATCATTCATTAATTGCAAAGGTTCGGATACTCTAGTAGCTTTAATTAAAAAAGCATCTCATAAATTTCGTCAGTAACTACTATTTTTTGAGCAAGAAGACATTTAAACATATTATATTCAATTATTTTTTTATGTGATGAAATTAATTCAAATTTAATTTTTTGACCCGACCCCCGACATACACAAACACACCCTGATTACATTGAAGTTGATGCAATAAAATGTTTGTCTTTTTTTCCTAGGGTTTATCTGCAAAATTAAGGAAAGGCATTTAAACTTCTTGCATACATATATTTAACAAAAAATCCCTGTGAAATTAAAGAATGAAATTCGTCTTAAGATTTGTCTTAAGATTTCTTATACTTAAGATAGTTTTGTGAAACAGCAGTGACAAATCTTATGATTGTCATAAGTCATATCTTAAGATGATCGTAAGATCTATCTTAGGACAAATCTTACGATAATTTTGTGAAACCCGGCCCTGAACTTTATGACTAGCGGAAGATTCCCAAGGTAGTAAACATTCTAAATTGTTCATATCATGGTCCCTGGTGGAAAGGTATAAGGGTAACAATAGAAAATCAAAGTTTGACATTGAAATATTAACAAAGAAAAAACATTTACAAATCTTTTTCTTGTAAGAACTGAAAAAAATTTAATGTGAATTAATGATATTGTGCAACATGACTTTGATAAATAATTTGTCTGATCTTGATAGCCACCAAATTAGCCCAAGCCCAGAAGTTCAATGATCCCAAAGATCCATGTAAGGTGCTTGTGGCTACTGATGCCATAGGAATGGGGATTAACCTGTAAGTAGGGTGTTCTGACACACAATTTATATAATTGAAGACTTGATCAGGAAAGAGAATTCACAGAAAATAACAGATAATGGACTTTTATAGAATAGCTGTTTAAAATCAAGTTAATGTTTTTTTTTCCAGGAAAATCAGAAGAATGATTTTCCTCCAAGCTGAAAAGTTGAATAGAAATGAGCATGGCGAATTAATTATGTCAAGAATCAGCACACCACAAGCAAAGCAGATAGCTGGACGTGCAGGGCGATATAGAAGTGGACAGGAGGTGGGGTTAGTTACAGCATATGGTGAGAAGACATTGGAGCAAATCAAAACAATTATCAAAGAGGATGTGGAAGACATCAAAGTAAGGGGCATGAAAACGATACCTATTTGTTATGCTCTGTTTACATGGAGAGATTAATTTGAATTAAACGTAAGTTACTGCGAATTAAATTTGAACAGCGTTCACACGGAGAATTTAATGCAAATAAGTTTCATTCAAATTAAGTAACTGCACATTAAATTACTTAACATTAGCTCCATTTGAGTGCAGAGCGAAGCTAATTTGAAAAATTTTGATGCATGCTTAAGGCCAAAATTAAGTCATAGGCCACATGTCAGTAGTTAGATTTAGGTATCTGTGCTATTTTTGGTTGAAAAATAAAGGAAAATTATGTTATTCACTAAATTGTATGTAATCACTATGATTATTTTGTCAGATGGATCTGCTTAGAAACACATGATGTGAATTACAGATGATGTCATAATAGCTGTACTGAATAGCCGTATTGTAGAAATAAAATTTTAATTCACATAAGTTAAATTTGCTTTAGCTGTCGTGTGAACTCAATTTAATTCACATTATTTTACTTCGCATTAGTTCACTTCTCATTAATTTACTGCAAACTAAACTCTCCATGTGAACATCGCATTAAAGTTTTTATTAGGTCACCTGAGTCACTCAGGTGACCTATTGCTATCTGTTTTTGTCCTTCATCATACGTCGGTCATAAACTTTTGAACATTTTTAGAGCTTCTTCTCTGCAACCACAGATCCAATTTCAATTAAATTTGGTATACAGCATCTATGGATGAAGGGGAACAAAATTTATGAATTTCATGGTCCCTTGCCTTCATGGGGCCTGGGGGACGGGGCTAAAACCACCAAAATTAATGCATGACATCAAGCAGTCAAACTGTTGGCATGATTGTAAGAAGTGTAGATTCAAATTTGTTCAAATCATGACCCCCAGGGGTAAGGCGGGGCCAAAATGGCCGACCAAAGTTTTTAAAGATATATATAGGAAAATTCTTTAAAAATCATTTTCTAAAAAATAGCAAATCCATGATTGGTCATGGGACTACTTTTGGATTTAAACTTTACAATAAAAAGCCATTTTCTACTTTTTCCTACCCTTAGTGCTCCATACATGCCAACTGTGTGTGTTAGGCGGGATCCTCCCGATTTTACCCTTTCATCCCACCTTCCCGATCAGGAGAGAAAAATTTACCTAATTTCCCGATTTGGAAAAAAAATCACTTTAAAATTTCAAATTTTAAAAGTTTCTCTACCGCTGAATTTTGACAATCGGGATAACAATGTCAGACTTGTATATTCAATGCCACAGATAAGTTTCACTGTTTATTTAACCAGGTGTTCATTACTAATTAGCCACAGGAAATCACTTTACGCATGAACGCACGCAGTTGTCCAGGTACGAGTAGCTTATAGCTTGGGCAATTAGGGTATTATCTTGTCAGTTTTAAGGGGTATGCAAGGTGAAACACATAGATTAACGTGATAACTGTTAGTCATTTTATTAAAAACATAAATTAAAGACAATAAAATACTAATTAAACCATAAAATCGGTTTATCCAAAGAGATCGTTTTTTGAAAACGAAAGTAGAAAACTACAAAGCATAGCTGATGATTTTATCTACCTATAATAAAAAATATTTCTAAGATGCCAATAAAAATATTATGAAAAAATTAAGATGAAACAATCAAGTGTATTTCAATTAGAATTTCTTTTCCCTCCCTTCTCCCAAAAGTAATATGCATGACTTAAGGAAATACCCATAAGGCACCATCAAGCCTGACAAATTTCATGACTGTAAAAAAAATAATTTTCTTTAAGATAGGTGGTATAAATTTCTGTAAATTTAATATCTAACTAGTTCTAATTGTAACGGGGACCGTTACAGATGTTCCCCAAACGCTCCCCAACTCCCTTTTTGTGCAAATTTCCTTTAAAACTTTTTTCAATATGCTTAGTATCGCAGGATTTCATAAAAGAATTTTAGAAACTACAATGTATGGAATCCGGATAGGGCCACGCAGCTCACTATCGCATCATCGCACCATCGAGATTTAGGTCGATAGTGCGATGAAGAGATAATGCCATGACGATGAGGCGATGGTGCGATAGCGATGAAGTGATGGTGCGATAGCGCGATGACGATGATGCTATGGTGCGACAATGCGATGGCGATGGTGCGATAATGCGATGACGCGATGGTACGATGACGCAATGGTGCGATAGTGATGACACGATGATGCGATGACGATGGTGCGATAGTACGATGACGATGAAGCGATATTCACTATCGCTCAATCGTGCTATCGCAGCATCGCCATTGCATTATCGCGCCATAGCATCATCGTCATCGTGCTATCGCATCATCGCTTCATCGTTATCGCACCACCGTTTCATCGTTATCGCGCCATCGCATTATCGCGCCATCGACCTTTAAGTTGATTATCGATGGTGCGATAGTGAAGTGCGTGGCCCTATCCGGATTCCATAACAATGATATTAACTTTTTGTCATTTAATGCATTGTTCGCAAACGCACGTGCATGCACATGCAAAGTGATCATGACATGTTGTCTAAACCATTAACATATCTTTATATTTCAGAAATCAATAAAAAGTCATAAAAATATAAATGTTACCGTTTTTCAAACATATTGTTCATTTTACGCATTGCGTGTGCGCATGTGCATGCAAGCACGTCCTTGCATTCAATTTTGATAGCAATATCATGTAGGAATCCATAATAGCTATTCATATTCTAAACTTCATCCTGTTTTGTTGAGAAACGAGAAAGATATAGGCATGTAAAGTTTCAGCCAATCAGATTGCAGCACACGTGGATTTACGTGCTTTCATGATAATTCTTATATATCATGCTGTAGATCTTCATAATATGTGACTAAGTTCAAAATTTCAGAGGATTATGACGTAAAACAAGAAAGATATTGAGATTTTAGTTTCAGCCAATCAGAGCAAAGCGCACGTGCATGCGCGTAAGATCTTGCAATTTTGACCATGTCATCTTGTCCATACTACTACTTTATTCATGCATTGTGAGTTTCAAAAAATTCCATTAAGAAATATAGAAGTTACGGCTTCATCCATTATCTTGGTAATTTCACATGTTGCACGTGCGCGCTCTTGCCAGCACACGCGCATGTACGTGCTTTCATGAAAATTATTATATATCATGCTGTAGATCTTCATAATGTGTGACTAAGTTCAAAATTTCAAATGATTATGACGAAAAACAAGAAAGATATTGAGACTTTAGTTTCAGCCAATCAGAGCGAAGCGCACGTGCATGTGCGTGAGATCTTGCTATTTTGACCATGTCAACACGTCTATACTACTAATATATACTTATATTATGAGTATGAAAGCATATAATCAAAAAATAGAAAAGTTACGGCTGTATCTATTTTTTTTGGTCATTTCACGCGTTGCACGTGCGCGGTCTTGCAAGCACGTGCGCGGAAAATGACCTTTGTTCGGCAAATCTACATAACATGCCTACTGACCCTAAAAAGGTTTCACCTAAGTCGGACGTGTAGTTTACAAGATCATTCGCGGAAAAGATTTTCCCAGGAAGAAGAAAAATAATAATAACTAGATGTGAAACTCGTTGCGAGCAACGAGAGGTCTTCCGTCCCTTTCCGGAAAGAAAACTTAAAATCGAGCTGAAAAAGTAAAAAAAGATTTGCCCACAAGAGGGATTGAACACATTAGTCGCCAGCATGAAATTCCAACACACTAAATATTACGCTATCGGGACCTCTACTCTAAATCTACTTGTATATATCAACAAAACAGTGCTTCTCTCTTAAAAAGAAAGGCGGGTCACTATTCAAAATATAGCGCCAAACGCCACGAGTTAAAAAAAAAGAACGTTCTTATAGCTTAACATTCGAGGTTTAGAAAGTATATTTAACACATTTTACAAATTCCATATTGTTTTATATATGCATGTAACACTAAAGCGCTGAAACGGTTATGAATTTTAAACTTTTTTCAATTTCCTGTTTATCCCCAAAGTGAACTATCCTGATTAGTTAATCAAAATAGGTTGAAACGTTTCGCCGAAAAATCTGGCTCGCCCTACGACAGTCAAGGAATCAGATATCATTTATGCTCAATAACTTGAATCAGGTCTTTGAGACAAGAATGCTTGAATAAACTCCATGAAGCGATCTTTTAAAAAATCGTTTTCTTATTTTTGTCTTATTCATTAGTTTAATGTGACACAAGTGTGCATAGGAAAACAGTGGTTAAGATTTATACTTACAATATTCATTGATATTCTTTTTTGAGACAGTATAACTTATAAGTACGATTGAAGATCTGTTTTTCCGTGGTGCACAAAAGATATTAGGTATCGAATTTCATCTGCACATTTAGTCTTTTCTTTTTTTATTTTGAAAACCAGCCAAAACCAATTATAGAAGACGTTAGCTTGACACAGAACTGCAACGTAACTACGACGTGACAATCCAAGTATTCCTTTACATTTCATTTATCCTTTTGTTACTTTCATTCAAGCAAACGCTCGGCTGCCTCCTAAAACCCCTATTGCGAAATGTCGACGTTGACTGTGAAAGCCGCCATTTTGGACCCGCTTCAGATTTTTGAATGCTAATATCTAGAGTTTAGATTTATCAACATTCAAACAAATTATATAGTAAGCATTATAGGGAGGGTTTCTATTAATATACCAAAAATAAATGAGAAATATTGAAAAACAAAAAAGTTAGAAAATACAATTTTTTTAAATTTGCGTCTCGTAACGACCGGAAGAACTGACGACGCACAAAAAGATGATTCTGCAAACCACAAAGTCACGAACTATCGTCTCCAGTAAGTCTCCAGGTCATATCTTTAGCCATTTACGATAAAAAGGGGCGACAAAATTGCATTTTAAAATCAGGAAATTACCCATAACTTGGCACCAGAAGCGAATTTCCAAATTTCCTTAAAAATGTATCAAGTTCATCTTAATGCGCATAATTCCTGAAAATTTCATAAAAATCCGCTGAACAGTTGCTGAGAAATCGCGTGCACAAAATTTTGGGAAAAAAAATAATAATAATAATAAGAAACAGTAGAATAACTATAAGGTCTTCCGTGAAGACGGAAGACCTTAATAAGAAGAAGAAGAAGAAACAGAGTAAAAACAATATGTTCCCCAACTTCGTTTGGGGAACATAATTAGAATTTCTAATATTTATAAAAAATCTCAAAAATGTTTCCAGAAACAGGACTTTACAGTATCAAAACCTCATATTTGTTAGCCTTTGAAAAAATGATTTAAAAGTTGTAAAATTTACAATTTTTCACTAAATTATGTGTTCTGGTAGAAAAAAATGTTGTTTACATATGTAACTAAATACCCATTCTTAAGTGAAAGAGGCACCTATTTTAGCAGAAATATTTCAACTTTGGAAAGAAAAACATTATTTTTTGTGTTAAATTAATTTTTAAGTTGTATTGATAAGTAATATCAATATTATAACTTTGGAAAGAAAAACATTATTTTTTGTGTTAAATTAATTTTTAAGTTGTATTGATAAGTAATATCAATATTATAACTTTGGAAAGAAAAACATTATTTTTTGTGTTAAATTAATTTTTAAGTTGTATTGATAAGTAATATCAATATTATAAATTTAAAAAAAGATCATTTCATAATCATTTAATTTCACGACAAAATGTCGCGAATTTAAAAGCTTTGAAAATTGTCGTCATGCGCTAAATCCCCCATGGGAATTTTCAAAAGTTGGCATGTATGGTGCTCAGGTGAGCGATGTGGCCCATGGGCCTTTTGTATATATTTAGTTACGATGAAGGAAGGAATTTTCCTTCTCTAATTATAGATTATAGACCTTATATAATCATGTATTAAAAGTAGAAAAAAATGAATTAATTACATTTTAAATGATTGATTTTTTATAACACACTATCAATTTAATTCGCTCTAAAGATATTTAACTGAATATCTACAGTACTGTATCAGCATATGAAGTCTGATAAATAAAAAATACCTTTAGATTGCAACAAAGAAAATTAAAATCTCAAAACATGAAAGGCATTATATAAAGGTGTTCACAATAAAAATAATAATAAACTTGACAACTGGTAGAAATACTAATGACTAAAAAATATATGATTATATGTTGAAATTCTGAATTGTTTCAGGCAGCAGGTCTTTTACCAACTGTAGAACAACTGGAACAGTTCTATTTCTATCTCCCAAGCTTTAAGCTTCCAGATATTCTGGTAAGTTCACTTTGATAATCTGTTTCACTTTAAAACACTTACTCAGAAGTAAGCTGAGAAGGAGAATACAGACTATCAGTACTCAGAACACCAGTACTCAGACAGATCATCAGTACTCAGAACACCAGTTCTCAGACAGACCATCAGTACTCAGAACACCAGTTCTCAGACAGACTATCAGTAGTACTCAGACAGACCTCCAGTTTTCAGTCAGGCTATCAGTCCAAAATGATTTAAGGCTTGGTATAGGCATTCTTATTAAAATGCAATAGAGGTATACATGCACTTTTTATACACTGAGAGAAATCTTTAATTCGTTTTCATATGCATACTTAGTTTCCAAGGCATGTTATAGATAGTGCACATTAGGCTTTATAAATTTGATTATGTGGAAGGCTCCTTGGGTAATAAGAAATTAAATTAAAATCATGGACCCCGGTGGTAGGGCGGGGCCATAATAGGGAATCAAAGTTTAACAATGAAATACAGTGAAATATCAGTATCTCGAAGTTAAGGGGACCTGGACATGACTTCGAGATATCCGGGGGTTCGAGATATCCGAAGTTATCTTCCAAAGTCGAATCAACGATGTCCCGTTTTTTCGTATATCTTCATGTGTAACACTATCCTGTATTACAAAACATGCAGTCTTTATGGTAAAGTCTCAGACATATTCGCAATAAATATTAAGAAAAACAATGCTGTTGTTTTCTTTGCCTTATTGCATATTCAGCGAATTTACATTTTCCAGGCCATGCTTACGTGGTCAAACGGGATGTATCATTAGCGTTATAGTTGAAGAACCTTCTCCATAAGGAAAGGAAAAGACGAATTTTTAAAAACATAATTTGATGAAATTTAGTGCAAAATGTTTTTAAGAAAATAATCAGTATTCAAACTGTGTACTTGATATTAATAGCTTACATGTATAACATTACGAAGTACTACTAAGGAACACATAGTTTACGAAACTAACAATGCAAATGGCGGTCAAGATTATCTATTTATATGCAGATAAACATGAATGTAATCAATCACTGTGCATTATGCACTACAACTTAACTGTTTAAGTTTATTGTGAAATATATATTTGTTTTATGAATTTAGGAATTTAATTATACAGAGCATATTATTAAATGCAATATCGGTAATTTAATTTCTGAGTTGCTGTGAAGTGGTTTGTTTTATCGGTCGTACACTACATCAAACACCCAAGCTGTCAAACCAATTAACCTGTCACAGATACCGACATCAACATGAGCTTGGGATTAATTAAGATTCCCCAAGTTTGAAGGTGTTAATTAATAGCCACTGGCGAGAGTGTGTGAAGTCACGACGCCAGGTGTGTTCAGTAGACCAAAAAATTCAAAGCACTTCGAGATAAGCCAGGTAAAAAAGGGCTTGGGACTTTGAATATACTTCGACATAAGCGGGGTATTCGAGATTACCGTGTTCGAGATATCAGGTGTTTTTTAAATCATATAAAGAGAGAAAACGGCCGGGACCGGCGATCGACTTCGACATAAGCGGGGTATTCGAGATATCCCATGTTCGAGATACTGATATTTACCTGTATATAGGAAAAATTTTCTTTTGAAGAACCACTGGGCCAGGAAAGCTGAAACTTATGTGGAAGCATTCTGGGGAAGTGTAGATTTTACATTCTCCAAATTAAAATATGTATTACAAAGGGGAAATCTGGTAAAGAATAGCATGGCCAAAGTTACTCAGGTGAGCCCCTGGCCCATAGGCCTCTTGTTAGCTCTTCTGAGCCAAAGGCTCAAAGAGCTAATGCTATTGCCATTTGTGTGGTGTGGGTAAACTTTTTTAGAATATGGGTCATAACTCAAGAACCCCTAGGGCAATCATGGTCAAATTTGTCACATGGTATCCTTGGCCCAAGGGCTCCTATTTCAACTAAAACTAAGTTTGTGACCCTTAAACAAGGGGAGAAAATCAGGTAAATAAGGTCAAAAGTACAGGTTGCTAAAATCTTCTCAAGAATCACCAGGCAGATTATCACCAAACTTACATACAATGATGGAGATAAGTTGAAAATTAAAGTTTGATCAAGGCATATCCCTGGGGCAGAAGGAGTGGTCTCAAGGTCACTTCAATATTTTACCAAAAAATACACTTTATAAAAACATTGATAGTTTGCTCACTATAGAGACTAGGATCATCAAAACTTGTAAGTTGATGCATCTTAGGACATCATACATGAAGAGCTTCTGCTATAGTAATGTGTCTGTCGTCTGTCTATCTGTCTGTAAACAGTTTTTCAAAATGCTACTTCTTTAACAGTTTTGATCTGATTTAAATATAACTTGGCACACAAGTAGACTACACTAAGATACATAATTCTGTGTGTCCATTTTTGGATTTTGCTGAACATTGTTGCATTGGTTACTAAAAATAGAAATTTCTGTAAAATACTTTCAAAATGCCATTCCTCCTACAGTTTTGGTCTGATTTCAATATAACTTGGCACACAAGTAGAATACACGAAGATACATAATTCAGTATATCAGTTTTTAATTTTAGAAATTTTTGTGAAATACTTTGAAAATCCTACTTCTCCCACAGTTTTAGTCTGATTTCAATATAATTTGGCTTGCAAGTGGACTTAAAACTGAGATATAATATTGTCTTTGTTGTTTTTAGCTCACCTGAGCCGAAGGCTCAAGTGAGCTTTTCTGATCAAAATTTGTCCGTTGTCTGTCGTCGTTGTCGTTGTCGTTGTTGTTGTCGTTGTCGTCGTAAACTTTTCACATTTTCATCTTCTTCTCAAGAACCACTGGGCCAATTTCAACCAAACTTGGTACAAAGTATCCTTGGGTGAAGGGGATTCTAAATAAGTTTGTTCAATATGAAGGGCCACGCCCTTTTCAAAGGGGAGATAATTATGAATTTATTAAAAATTAATGGCATTTTTAAAAAATCTTCTTCTCCAGAACCGCTGGGCCAGGAAAGATGAAACTCATGTGGGATCATCCTCAGGTAGTGTAGATTCATGTTTGTTCAAATCATGACCCCCGGGGCAAGGGTGGGGCCAAAATGGCCGACCCTAGTTTTACATAGGAATATATAAGAAAAATCTTTAAAAATCTTCTTCTCCAGAACCACTGGGCCAGGAAAAATGAAACTCATGTGGAATCATCCTCAGGTAGTGTAGATTCAAGTTTGTTCAAATCATGACCGCCGGCGGCAAGGGTGGGGCCAAAATGGCCTTGTTTCTTGTCATAATCTAGTTTTACATAGGAATATATAAGAAAAATCTTTAAAAATCTTCTTCTCTAAAACTTTAAATGGCTAATCCACTGGGCCAAGAAAGATGAAACTCATGTGGAATCATCCTCAGGTAGTGTAGATTCAAATTTGTTCAAATCATGACCCTTGGGGCAAGGATGGGGCCAAAATGGCCGACCCAAGTTTTACATAGGGATATGTAGAGAAACCTTTTAAAATCTTCTTTTCAAGTACTTCAAAGCTATGATTAGTGATATTTATATGGAATCATCCTCAGGTAGTGTAGATTCTAGTTTGTTCAAATGATGAACGCCTGGGGGGTGGGGGGGTTAAATTCAAGCCCGATGTGCTCAATATAATTTGGCTTGCTGTGGCCCCTGGGCCTCTTGTTTTTATTTTGATGAGTGATGTTGCTATGGTGACTAAAATTGAAAATTCTGTTAAATTTTATTAAAAGCTACTTTTACAGTTGTAGTCTTATTGCAATTTTGCCACAAAAAGAGACTTTATCAAGGATCATTCTTCTATTTATCACTGTTGTAAAGTTTCAGGTCCCAACAGCTACTTTTCTCTTTCTTCATTATAAGTATAGACCTCTTGAGCTACAGTCTCAATAGAGACTTCTGGTTGAATTTTGCGTGCATTCATTTTCAAATTGATATGGAGGCATATATTGGACACTTTAAGGCCTATGATCATTAATTTAAAAGTTTGTCAGTTGATGCATCCTTAGTCCTAGAACAACATTAAGGTCATACGCAACATAGTTTGAACTTTATTGGATTCTTCCCTGGAGTTGAAGAGTTCCACTAAATGAAGGACCTGTGTGCAATACTTTTAATGTCTATATATGGATTTGTACACCTCTTCTAAAACAATTTTTGATGAAAAAAAATCTTTAATTTATGTTTTGTAATTTTTGTACATTTTTCTTTGAATAATGCAAAAATTTTCGTAATTTCATATGATCTTTTCAAAACCCCTGGTAACGCATGCTGATTTTTTGTCTAGGAACATATAATGGTATTATAAGTTTAAATTTATAATATCTTGAAAAATTATCAGTAGGTATGATACCTTGCATATGTCCTTAACTTAAAAGTAGATCACCTTGACCTGTTTTTAGCTCACCTTAGCCAAAGGCTCAAGTGAGCTTCTTTGATCAAAATTTGTCTGTTGACATTTTCGTTGAAATTTTCATTGGCATCATCGTCGTTGTCATCGTCGTCAACTTTTCACATTTTCATCTTCTTCTCGAGAACCCCTTGGCCATCCTTTGGTAAAAGGGATTCAGTATTGTTCAAATGAAGGGCCAGGGCCTCTTCCAAGGGAATTATGAATTAGTGAAAAATAAGTGGTGTCTTTTAAAAATCTTCTTATCAAGAACCACTGGGCTAGGAAATAAGAAACTCATGTGGAAGCAATCTCTGGTAGCATAGATTTAGGTTTGTTCAAATCATGGCCCCCTGGGTCACAATAGGGAATCAAAATTTAACATAGGAATGCATAGGAAAAATTCTTTTAAAATCTTCTAAAGAACCACTGGGCCAGGAAGATGATACTCATGTGAAAGCATCCTCAGGTAGTGTAGATTCAAGTTTGGGTGGGACCACAATGGGGTATCAAAGTTTAATGTAGGAATACATAGGAAAAATCTTTAAAAATCTTCTTCTCGAGAACCACTGGGCCAGTAAAGATTAAACTCATGTGGAAGCATCCTCTGGTAGTGTAGTTTTAAATTTGTTCAAATCATGACCCTTGGGGGGTAGGATGGGACCTAAGCTGGGCAGGTTTAACAAAGGAATACATAGGAAAAATCTTCTTCTCAAAAACAGCAAAGCCATGATTGGTCATAGTTATATGGAAGCATCCTCTGGTAGTGTAGATTCAAGTTTGTTCAAATCATTTCCCCTGGGGCAAGGGTGGGGTCTGTTCAAATCATTTCCCCTGGGGCAAGGGTGGGGTCATTATGGGTGATCAAAGTTTTAAGAAGGATTTCACAGGAAAAAATCTTGAAAATTCTTCTTTTTGAGAACAGCAAAGCTGTGATTGTTCATATTTATATGGAGGCATCCTGTGGTAGCGTAGATTCAAGTTTGTTCAAATGACCCTTGGGGTAGAGTGGGGCCAAATTAAGTGATTAAGCTTTTACATGGGAATAATTAGGAAAAATCGTTAAAATTCTTCACAAGAACAACAAAGCCATACTTGATCATCAATATAAAAGAATCAAAATAGGTATTAAATGTAGATTTAAATTTGTTCAAATTATGACCATCCAGGAGAATAGAGAAGCTATCAAAGTGGATGATAGTTTATAGGAAATATAAAAGTTATATAAAGGCTATATCAATAAAAATTTTCATCTTATAAACAGCAAAGCCTCTATGTGTTATATTGCTTTAAAAGCATCCATAGGAAGTATAGATTTAAGTTTGTTCAAATACCCCCCCCCCCCCCTTCCTCCCATGAGCCCACTTTATATTAAAACTTCTCAAAACTGAATTAATTTTTGCTTTTACCTTGCCAGTTGCTCTGGTGAGCGATTTGACCCCTGGGTCTCTTGTTGAATTATATGGCTTATCTTTTTAGGTCACCTGAGTAAACTCAGGTGACCTATTGCTATCTGTTTTCATCCGTCGTCGTGCGGTGTGCGTCGTGTTAACATTTTAACATTTTTAGCTTCTTCTCTTCAACCACTCAACCAATTCCCACCAAATTTGGCATAAAGCATCTATGGGTGAAGGGGAACAAAAATTGTGAATTTCATGGTCCCTGACCCCCTGGGGCCTGAGAGGTGGGGCCAAAACCACTAAAATTAATGCAATCTTTAAAAATCTTTTTTACTCGTGGACATCAAACAGTCAAACTGTTAGCATAAGTGTAATGACCATTGAGTTCTCTACCAAAATTGTGAAATTCATGGCCCCAGGATCAGGGGTTCTAGTGCTAGGGTGGGGTTCTATTGATTATATAGTGAAAATGCATTATTTCTTTAAAAATCTTCTTCTCTGCTCCTGGGTATTGAATAAACTAACTAAGTACTTAGTTATGATGAGGAAGAATGTCTCTTCCATAATTATGAATTTTATGGCCCCAGCGTCAGGGGTTCTGGTGTTAGGGCAGGGCTCTGTTAATTTAAGAAATGAATGTAATATTTTTTTCTTTGATCAAGGTATCAAAGAAAAAATTTGGACAGAAAACTTCATCAATGCACTACACGCATTGATGAAAAAGTTTTCCATCCCAATTTTTTCTTTGATACCTCGATCAAGGTATCAAAGAAAAAATTGGGACGGAAAACTTCATCAATGCGCTTACACGCATTGATGAAAAAGTTTTCCGTCCAAATTTTTTCTTTGATACTTCGATCAAAGAAAAAAATTTGATTTGTTTAGCAAAGGGGGATAATTCAAAGTCAGGAAGGTAACGGACAGGTTCCGAAATTCAGGAAAAAATTTATTTTTTAAAGTAAAAGTATTTAATTATTCCTTAAAAAAAGTAACTTTGGAAGCAGGAATATACATGTAAAGACTACCAAAGTAGTTCCGGCTGCTTAGTGCAAGCGAACTCTAGATTTTATTGATGCAGTTATCAAAAGAATTTTTTATCCAATCAGAATCAAGTATTTTATAGAAATTAAATGATTATACAGAGAAAATGTAGAAATTCATTGAAAATCTTCTTCTCTGCTCCTGGGTATTAAACAAACTAACTAAGTATAAAGTCATGATTAACAAGTATTCCTCTTCCAAAATTGTGAATTTTATGGCCCAAGGGTCAGGGGTTCTGGTGTTAGGGAGGTGGGGGGGGGGGGCTCTAATGATTATATAGTGAAAGTAAATTAATTCTTTGAAAATTTTCTTCTCTGCTCCTGGGTACTAAACAAACTAACTAAATATAAAGTTATGATGAGCAAGAATGCTCCTTCCAAAATTGTGAATTTTATGGCCCAAGGGCCAATGGTTCTGCTGTTAGGGCGGGGCTCTAATGATTATATAGAGAAAATGCAGAAATTCTTTGAAAATCTTCTTCTCTGCTCCTGGGTATCAAATAAACTAAGTAAGTACATAGTTATGATGAGCAAGAATGCCTCTTCCAAAATTGTGAATTTTATGGCCCCGGGGTCAGTGGTTGTGGTGTTAGGGTGGGGCTCTTTTGATTTTATAAAGAAAATGCAGAATTTCTATGAAAATCTTCTTCTCTGTACCTGGGTATTAAACATACTTACTAGTATATAGTTCTGATGCGCAAGAGTGCCTCTTCCAAAATTGTGAATTTTATGGCCCCAGAGTCAGGGGTTCTGGTGTTTGTGTTTGGGTGGGGCTGTATTGATTATATAGTGAAAATACATTAAATCTTTGAAAATTTTCTTCTCTGCTCCTGGGCATTAAGCAGATGGACTACATATATAGTTTATGAGCAAGGGCCATTCTTTCTGAAGTGTGAATTTCAAGGCCCCTGGCTCAGGGGTACCATGGGTGGGGGGGCTCTACTTATATACTGGAAATGAATAAATTGATTGAAATCTGCCTTGGTATTAATCAAACATTTTTGATAAGCAAGGGTGCCTTTTCCAAAATTGTGAAATATGTGGACCAAGGGTCAGGGGCTCATATGTGGTAGTGGCACTACTGATTTTTGCTGAATATTACTGATTAGTCGAAATGCATTTTTTGTTCCACTACTTTATCTATGGGTATTAAGTAACCAAAGTAAGCATTGTAAGTGTATAGTTATGATAAGCAATGGTGCCTCTATCAAAATTGTGAATGCCATGACATCTAGTTTAGAACATGAACCAAATTCAATTGTTGGAAAGTTGTTGCATGATGCTGAGGTGACCTTTAAGGCCCATGAGCCTCTTGTCTTAAACATTTAAGGCCATTATTTCAGATATTGAGAGGTTTAGAATCATAAAACCTTGCAAGATTATGCATCTTGGGGCCTTAAAACATATTTATTGAAAGTGGGTCGCAGTGACCTACTTTTTAAATTTTGCAGACATTTGTTTTTAAATTGTTTAAAGGGATATCTTGGATATTTTAACACCAATGATCATCAGACTTTGTCAGTTGATCCGTCTTGGGTCCTCTAACAATATCAACCAAAACATAGGTCACAGTGACCTACTGAAATTTTATGGCTATATTTAAATATATTATGTTAGAATCATCAAATTTTGTCAGTTGACACATTTCTCAATTCTTCAGAAAATGTCAACCAAAACGTAGGTCATGGTGACCTTCTTTTGAAATTTTAAGGCTGCATGTACGTATTAAAATATCTCAGGTACTTAAAAGTTCAAAATCATCAAACATTGTCAATTGATGCATCTTGAGTCTCAGATAATGTCAACGAAAAAGTAGGTCACAGTAAGCTACTTTTGAAATTTTATGGGTATTTTGAATTATTTCAGGTCCTAATTGCTTAGAATCTACAATCTTTGTCAATTGATGTATCTTAGGTCCTTGGAGAGAATGTCAAACACTAAGAAGGTCACGGTGACCTTATTTTAAAAATTTTATGGCTATATTTAAATATTTCAGGTCTTTAATGGCTTAGAATCATCAATCTTTGTCAATTAAGCATCTTGCTGTATGCATCTGATGTCTTATTTACTAGTATCTGAAAATCTGTCCATACCATACAAAACAAATTTTCGAGCAGTTTTCTCAGCAACTACTTATTGCGGATGCTTGCAATTTTAGCACATATACTTTGTTATGGCATGCCATATGGTGGGATTAATTTTTGTATAAATCTGATGTTAAATCTGATTTGATGGTACCATGGTTACTAAAAATAGAAATTTTTCTAAAATACATTCAAAACACTACTTCTAAAGACATATTTCTGGTAACTGTTATTCTTGGTATCTTAAAAATTTGCATTTTTACATATTAAGAATATATTTCTTATTTTCATTTTATTTTTTTTCAGAATATTTTTGCACATATGACAACAGTGAACATGGACATGTATTTCCTTTGTGGTATGCAGAGCTTTAAGGAACTAGCATGTACAATTGACCATATTGATCTGCCATTGCGAGTCCGATATCAATTCTGCATGGCTCCAGTATCAGTAAATTCGCCATTACTCAGCACAATGTTTGCCAAGGTAAGCATTGTAAGGGTCATAGGTTAAACTTTGAATATAATGCTTTGGAAATTAAGGGGGCTGACTAAGTTTTCATTGCTCATCATGGTAAAGTCAAGCCTATTTACACTTCAAAAGAATCAATAATAAATGTTGTAAAATATGTAATGAGTATCAAGGAGGTCAATGACATTTTAAAACCCTGTACAGTAAAACTCGTTCAGTACAAATACGGATATTGCGAATTCACGAATATAGTGAAGTTATCTTGAATCCCTAGCTTATAAATTTATATGGATATAATGAATTACGGATATAGCGAAGTAATTTCAGAGGTCCCAGCAACTTGGTTATAACCGAGCTTTACTGAACAATGATGAAAATGGGCCTCTCATCCAAGCATACCCTGGATGTGATGGATGAGGGACATTCTTTGAGTACAGCCTGAGGCTGAAGAGTATCAATAGCATATTTCTTGACTAATAACATGCGGGCTCGCTATTCAAAGAAATTAAAACCCATGTGACATCACCAGTATAAATACCGACCGCCATGCTTGAATCACTCATAATTTAAAGCAAATTTATTGTCAATGTATGCAATAATAAAGAGGCAGGAATAAATAAGTGATGTATTATTCCATGTATTATCACATGGGTGGGAAAGTTGATACTCTTCAGCCTCAGGCTGTACTCCAAGAATGTCCCTCATCCATCACATCCAGGGTATGCTTGGATGAGGGGCCCATTCTTTTCATACAGCCTTCGGCTTTCAGAGTATCAATAGCATGTTTAAAGAATTGACAATAAATTAAATCAAAACATTTATTTGGAAAAAACATCAATCACAGTTTAACACACCATCCATATAAGAATTGGAATCATTATTCTGAATGTCTCTAAAATAAAATTTTTTGAAGTTCTTCGATGAGGACCAGTCTCCAGTCTTCAGAATATTTGCTAAGGAAACACCACTTTTCAGAGCTGCAGAAGAAGATGCTGAACGAATTGAATGCGCCTTGAAAGTCTTAATGTCTATTCCAGCACTTTCCATTACGCACTTAATCCATCTAGCTATAGTGCTTGTGGAAACTTGATCGAATGTCTTAAATGATACAAGAAGTTGATCACACTTGCGAAAGTCACTTGTTCTTTTAATATATTCCCGTAGCGTACACACAACACAAAGTTTTTCATCCTTGTATCTATCAAGGGTGATAGAAAATGACCTTCCTGGTCTAGAAGTCTTAAGTAATGACGTAAAATAAAAAATAACTCTCTCTGGACTTAACTTCATATTCTTAATACTCAAGTTAACAAGAGTTTGTGCCCTAGCTGCTGTTGTTAAAGCTAAAAGTGTACATATCTTCCAAGTAAGATGTTTAATATCTAATGAATCCAAAGGAAAAAGAGACTTTAAATATGTAAGAACTTTAGTCACATCCCTGTAAATTCATATTTTGGCAAATTTGGTCTTAAATTAAACAACCCTTTCATAAATTTTGATAGTAATGTTGAATTTTTATTCCATTTTTGATCTAATAAAGATAAAGTCTGAGTTACAGCTACTTTATGAGTATTGACACAAGAGTAAGATTTCCCTTCTTTAAATAATGAAAACAAGTAAGACATCAGATCCTTGTCAGAAATTTCATATACATTTTTGTTTCGTTTATTACACCAAAAAATGAATTTTCGCCATGCAAGGTCGTATTGTTTTTGGGTCGATCCTCTCCATGAGGACAAGATGATGAGTCTAATGTCCTTTGGAAATTCTTTATCCTCCAAGGCTTTCCAGAGAAAACTGCGGCGGCTAAGATTTTCTTGTTCATGGGGTGGTTTCTGTTTCCATCGGTCAGAAGATCTGTATGTCTTGGCAGTCTAACTGGAATTGAAACAATCATTGATAGTAAAAGGGGAAACCAAGTTTGAGATCGCCATACAGGAAAAACCACAATAGCTCTATCTACCCTATCTTCCTTGATCTTATTGAAAACCCTTCCTAACAGATGAAAAGGTGGAAATATATAAGGTATTAATTCTGTCCACAGAAAAGAAAAGGCATCAACTTTCCATGCATTTGGACTAAAAGACCAAGAAACATACCTTTGAATTTTAAAATTGTTACCTGATGCAAAAAGATCTACATCTGGACTAAAAAACTGTTTTGTAATTCTATCAAAAATTTCTGATTTTAGACTCCATTCACCTGATGTAGTAGTTTCCCTAGAATAATAATCTGCTACCTCATTTAATTTTCCAGGGAGATACTGACAAGTTATCCATATATTCCTTGTACAACACCACTGCCAAATATCCTTTGCTAAATAATCCATGTCTTTTGAAACCATTCCTCCCATATTATTGTCCCCCGCTTGAAAAGTGGGGGATATTAATTTGGGTTTGTCGGTCCGTCCGTCCGTCCGTCTTTCTGTCTGTCTGTAACGCTTTCGTTTCCACACGATATCTCAAGAACCCTTTGAGCTTTTGCAATGAAATTTAGCATAGCAACTCCCTATGGACTAAAGAGGACCCCTATTGATTTTGAGGTCAAAAGGTCAAAGGTCAAGGTCATAAATAAGCAAATTCTGTCTGTTAAAACACTTTCGTTTCCACACGATATCTCTAGAACCATTTGAGCTATTGCAATGAAATTTTACATAACAACTCCCTGTGGCCTAATGAAGACCCCTATTGATTTTGAGGTCTAAAGGTCAAAGTTCAAGGTCGTAAATTTATACATTCTGTCTGTGTGTAACACTATCATTTCCGGACGATATTTCAAGAAGATTTTGAGCTTATGTAATGTAATTTTATACCAAAACTCCCTAGGACGTCTCTCGCCCCTCTCAAAGTGCCCCGCCCTGTTTGTTTTATTAGTATTTATAGTATTACATGTCGTTATTTTTAGTGCAGGGGCATGAGGAGAGTTATTGCGTATAAAACAGGTTCTCGGCGGACTTTATGTTCTTATTACATCTATTAGAACTGTTTAATAAAGGCTAAATAAATCAAACACCATGGATTGTGTAAAATTTTGACAATACCGAACATGAAAACATGAATATATACATGTATGTGACTTCAGTTCTGCATATACTTCACACCGGGTAAAGCGATTCCGTGGGTCCCGGGATCGAATCTCGGCCGATCCTTCCTTTTTTTTTTTTTTTTAAATGCTTTTTTTTTTTACTAAATGATAGTATTCAGCATGTGAAATGAAAAATTTATGAGGTTATAAAATCATCATTACAGTGTGATAAATATTCCATATAAAAAAATCTTCTATACACATAATAAAGAATAAGCAATCAAATCTTTATATGCATATTGACATACATGTATTTTATTTGCTTCAGTATACATGTATACATTTAATAATTCTACAAATTCAGTCAGGGGGAGCCGACTTTTTCCCTAAGCGGGGGACACGAATTCTCTGAATTAGCTTGTTTCAATACTGACAACCCTTCTCCACTCAAAACCTTAGATGGCACTGAAATCGAATCTTGGATCCTGGGTTGAAAGTTCGGAAAAGGACATAGCTGTGCGGAAAGCTTTAGCCTGGCAGGCTGAACAAGATGAATGGCGCTCAACAATGCCCATGTTCAACAATGCGGAGTGATCTCAAGTTGCGTTTCTTCATAGCCACAATCGAGTCAATTTACTGTATGGCTTGGACCCTGACAGTAGCCCAGGAGAAGTCGCTAGACGGAACCTACACACGCATGCTCCGTAAGGTTTTAGACATCCACTGGTCAAGCCAGATTCCCAACGAGTCCCTATATAGTAACCTCCCAAAGGTCAGTGATAAGATAGCCTCCAGGAGATTGCAGCTAGCTGGGCATTGCTTCCGTCATCCAGAGCTCAGCGCTCAACCTTTGGTACTGTGGGAGCCAAATCACGGACACCGTAGGAGAGGTAGACCCAAGGCCACGTTCTTAGACACACTGAAGCGTGACACAAAGACAAGGGATACAAAAGAGCTAGCTTCCCTAATGGCTGACAGGAAGAACTGGAGCGGTCATGTAGTTGGTCGTCTAAGGACGACTGAGTGAGTGAGTGAGTGTGACATAGGAAATGGCTGTCCTATTATCACATTTTATACCGACATGAATATTTGTTTGATCTTTAAAAAAATACTTTAAAGCAAAGAATATGGCCAATAACTCCAAATAACTTATATGGAACTTTTTCTCTCTTTCTGACCACTGTCTGCTAAAGTAATCTGTTCTAAAAACAGCACCCATTCCTACACAAGAGGCGCATCAGATTCTATCCAAAAATCTATGGGCAGTAATTGAATAAGTTTATCATTTTTTATTTCGATATTTTATATCCACCAAACTACTTCATTCTTACTTTGACTAGATAATTTTATACTTCCATCGTAATCATCACCATTTTCATTCAATGCCTTAACTTTGTCCCTTTCTAAAGATCGGTAATAAAGGGGTCCTATGGAAACTGCATTAAATGCATGTACAATAAGCCCTATGAAAGTTGCCACTTCTCTAATACTAATACATTCTTCCTGCAATAAATTTTGAGCAGTACTTTTTATCTTATCTATTTTCTCCCTTGGTAAAAATACCATGAACTTTTTCGAATCAATTATCAACCCAAAAAATTCAATTACTTGAGTTGGTTTTGTCACGGTTTTCTCAAAGTTAACATAGAAACCTAATGAATGTAAGGTATCTATAATGAATTGAGTATTCTTCATACAATAAGCCAAACTTTGATTCATAATTAAAGAATCATCCAGATAATAGGAACATCTGATACCAATGGATCTAAAGTAAGCATACACAGGTTTTAAAATCTTTGTGAAAATTCTGGGCGCTGAAGACAATCCGAATGGTAAAACCACAAAACAATAAACCTTTCTGTTCCATTGAAAACTCAAATATCTCTGAAACTCTTTTGCAATTGGAACACTAAAATAAGCATCTTTAAGATCGACACTACAGAAAAAATCTTCTTTCTGTAAAATACTCAAAATTTGATTTAAATTTTCTTGTTTAAATTTTTCATACGAGACAAATTCATTTAGATTTCGTAAATTTATCACAGGTCTGAGTTTCCCATTTTTCTTAGGAACAACAAATGTATTAGAAATAAATAGAGCATCGTTTTCATTTATTTCTTCTATTGCACCTTTTCTAAGCAACTCCATTATCTCTTCGTTTACGATAACAGATTCTTGGTCATTAAAAGAAATTTGAGATGGCTTTTTTGATTGATAAGGAATCTCATCAAACTCAATCTCATAACCCTGGATTGTCTTCAGAACCCATGAATCCTTAATGATGTTTTCCCATTGTGTTACATGATGTTTAATTTGACCAACACTTACCGTGTTTGTCTCACTCAGTATTTCTCTCGTCTTCCTCTTTTTTCCTGTCTTGAATCTCGAGTGTATGTGTTCCTTCCCCCTAAAAAAGGCTTATTTGATCCTCTACCTCTGCCATAGTAATAGTTGTATGGAAAGTTTCTTCTTCCCCTGTTGCCCGAGTTGTTATAAGCACCTCTAAATTTATCAACCCTTTTGTACTTGTCAAAATCTGACAACTCTTTAATTTTCTTTTGGATATCTGATCCAAATAACAACTCCATAACAGGTTGTGAGGCATTGCATATGTCCGAGAACCTGTTTGGCAAGACCTTTCTCAAAAGAAATCTTCTTTTCTGAGACAATTGATACACTGAGTTACACAACAGAATAATTGACTGTTTAATCAGATTTCTAACTTCCTTCATTTCTAATTTGTTTTTGACATTTCAGCTATTTTGAGCAACGGAATAATACCTGTTGCTATTGTTTTCTGTACAGCTTGAAAGTCTGAGTCTCTACTTTGAGCAAATTTGTGCATAATATTCCATATGTCTGTGTTTACTCGTGGGGCTAACAGATAAGTGCAATTAGCTGGTCTTGGATTACTCTCTATTATCTTCTCTGTTTCGCCCTCTTTAATACAGAGAGTGTTAACCATGTTAGCTAATTTATCATCAACGTTCTTCCCTTTCTTATCTGTTGTAAACCAATCTGGAATGTCCCAATCATTATCTAACTCTTCATCATGACCTTTTTCATCAGATTCTTTGTCATCCATGAAAAAATCAAAATCATTTCCCTCATTTAGACTTGAGCCTTCAGGCTCATTATTATTAACATCAAGGTCCACACTGGACTCTTGTTCTAATTGATCTAATTGATTCAATTTATCTTGCTGAAGGTTATAAATGCACCCAATTATATCATTTATACCCATCATTTCCTTGAATTTGTCAACACTCTCAGTGTCCATGTTTAACATTGCACTAGTAATGTCATTACCAGAAATTTCAACTTGTTTATTTTTCTTCGCTTTAGTGGCATTACTGCCTGGCCCTTTACGTTTGCTACCTTTTTTACTTGCCGAAGACGGCTTCGCCGTCGACGTTGAAGGCCCTTGTTCATCATCATTAGGTGCATTTGCACTGCAGAACCTGCAGTTGCCCTAGTTTCTATTCTTCCTAGTTTAGAAGCGAGTTTTTTCTCTGCTTTTCTAATATCCTCGCTATTAAAAGCCTCAAAAGATTCATCGTCCGACTCTGCCATTATCGAGAGTACGTCAGAATTTTCTGAGGACATGCATGTAAATTTCACAACAAACCATGAAATTCACGTGAACCACGTGAAAGCCCAGACCACATCTGAGAAACAATAACACACTTAAAAAATAACTGTGTATACAACACGTAAAGTTAAGACTTCGTCTAAACTCCAATTTAATCAAAATATTTCGAAGTATACCTTAAAGCCCGCACAACGTGCGCCAAGAAAAATATGAGTGATTCAAGCATGGCGGTCGGTATTTATACTGGTGATGTCACATGGGTTTTAATTTCTTTGAATAGCGAGCCCGCAAGTTATTAGTCAAGAAATATGCTATTGATACTCTGAAAGCCGAAGGCTGTATGAAAAGAATGGTCTGTGTTTTATGTGTCTATTTTTTCTTATTTTTCTTATTATTTTTCCTTGAGCACAGGCATGTCTAATAAATTTTATTTTCCATAACTTTTTTTGTGTAATTACTATCTCCTTGCAAAAGAAGTCATTCTTGGGTATGTTGATATTATGAAAAAAAAATTATGTTCTAAATTCACTAGTTTAAATGAACATAAATTATTTATAGATAAAATCTCAAACACCAATATATATATAGGATAAGCTTGCATGCTTGAGTGCAACAGCTTTTAATTTTACATTCATTATAACATAAATTACTCTATGTCACATTAAATACTGTATACCGTGTTATTTTCGCCCTTTCACACTGTAAAACAAATTTGCCCCATTTTAAATTCGCCCAATCGTAGTTTTGTTTAAGGACGTTCGATCCTGATATTTTGAGCGTATTTCGCGCAGGTCATTTATTCATAAAATTAAGCATCATTTTTAGCTCTATATATATATAAGGTGTCCGTCGTCCGTCCGTCTGTCTGTCTGTCCGTCTGTAAACAATTTTTCAAAATGCTACTCCTCCTACAGTTTTGGTCTGATTTCAGTATAACTTGGCACACAAGTAGACTACTATAAGATACATAAAATAGTGCATCGGATTTTGATTTCGATGAACTGTGTTGCCATGGTTACTAAAAATAGAATATTCTGTGACATTCCTTTAAAACGCTACTCCTACAGTTTTGGTCTGATTTCAATATTAAATGGCACACAAGCAGACTACACTAAGATACATAAAATAGTGCATCGGTTTTTGATTTCGATGAACGGTGTTGCCATGGTTACTAAAAATAGAATATCCTGTTAAATTCCTTTAGAATGCTACTTCTTGTACAGTTTTGGTCTGTTTTAAATATAACTTGGCACACAAGTAGACTACACTAAGATACATAAAGTAGTGCATCGGTTTCCGATTTTGATGAACGGTGTTGCCATGGTTACTAAAAATAGAATTTTCTGTGAAATTCCTTTAAAACGCTACTCCTCCTACAGTTTTGGTCTGATTTCAATATTACTCGGCATACTTGAAGTAGACTACACTAAGATACATAAAATAGGGCATTGGATTTTGATTTGATGAGCAGTTTTGACATGGTTACTAAAAATAGAATTTTCTATGAAATTCCTTTAAAACGCTTTTCCTTGTACCGTTTTGATCTGATTTTAAAATAACTTGGCACACAAGTAGACTACACTAAGGTTCATAAAACTGTGCATCGGTTTCCAATTTTGATGAACGGTGTTGCCATTTTTACTAAAAATAGAATTTTCTGTGAAATTCCTTTAAAACGCTACTCCTTCTACAGTTTTGGTCTGATGGCAATGGCTTCTTTTCTCATCCTTTGTTATATGTACAAACCAGTAGAGCTACAGTCTCAACAGAGACTTCTGGTTAGGTTCTAACAATAAAATAAAATTCTACAATGCAAATTAAAGTATATTCAATGAAAAAACTGCAATTAAATTCCATTCAAGTATAATTAAGCTAGGGACTATATTTTGTGGTGGAATGTTTTTTAGACGAAAATGGTCAGTTTTTTCCATTTGAACTATAACAGTACTGTTAATTTTGGATGCCTATTTTTCCATGCTGGTTGCAGACACAGCTGTTTTTTGCAGTGAAATATGTTATGCTGGTTCTGAAATATCTATTAAATTATTTCTCATGAATTTTATCAACAAAGTGTTACAAATATAGTAAATATATATTGAAAATCCGGGAAAAATTGTGCCAATTTTAACGTAAAATTCACACTTTTTTTAGTAATATCTGAAAATGTACATCATATACCTCTACTTTTGATGTTCTTTTCTAAATATTCAAGATAACTTTGACCTATTTGCTTAAAATCAGAAAAAGTTTAAGACTTTAAAATTATTTTCTTGTTTATTATATTTTCAATGCCGGAAAAATAACATTTTATTAGTGCAGAAAGGTCAAATAATTGATTATGCGAAGCAATTTGAAACTTTTTCTTAGTCACAATTTTTTAGTGTCTTTTTTTAAACAGACTTAGAGTTCATTTTGTTTCATGCTTTAATTGGATAAAAATATTGGAGGGAAAACATCGAAGATATAATTTTTAATAAAGACACAAATTTCAGTGCAGAAAGGTCATATTAAATGTACTGTAGCGCTAAAAGAAGCATATTGACCCCCATTTTTCGATTTGAATTTTAATTAAGCTATGTGTGTAGAAACTAAAAATATACTTGGCAAAAAAAGTTTAAGACTTTAAATATCAGGATCGAACGTCGTTAAGAAATGATACTGAATTTTTTGAATTTGCCCCCTTTTAAATTCGCCCTAATGAGGTAAGGGTGAAAGGGGCGAAAATAAAATGGGGGCGAAAATTTCCATGTATACAGTATTCCATTCTACAAAAAAATAATAATTTAATGAACAGATTAATAAAAAGAAAACATACAAATATAGTTTGGGAGGGGTAGGGTGGGGGTCTATTGCACTTAAAGCAGCGAAACTTCGAATGACTTAACCCCCTTAATATGACCCAATACAACGTAGCTACATACCTAACATGATTTTCACATACAGAGCTGCAAAAACTTAATTATAAACCAATCAATCTTCGATGCTGTCACACCCCCAAATCCGTAAACAAAAGAACTTGTTTACCATAATTTTTATAATTATATGTATAGCGATAAACAACATTCCTGAAAACATTGTCTCATATGTTAATACCAGAAAAGTTTCTCACAAAAACAAGGTGTCATTGCAAGAGTTTTATGATATGCATCATTATTTTAATAGTGCATTTTTACAGTACATAAGAATTAAGAATAAAGAAAAAATGTCTTGTTGAAAAGAGGTATTGTCTACATCTGTCTACTAGCAATCTTTAACCAATTATCATGTTATTATACCCCACACAACAAGTTGCAGGAGGTATAATGTTTTTGACCTGTCCATCAGTGTGTCAGTCAATGTGTCATTCCCTCGGTCCTGTTTTTTTTTTTGTCAGCACAATTCCTCGTAAACTGTTGCACAGAATTTCCTCAAACTTCGCAGATATTTAGGACACAATGTGTTGATATACATATTACCAGGAAATTCTGATTCCTTTATTTTTTCCGGGAATTTCAGCACTCTCAACCTAGATTTTTGGCCATATCTTGAATATAGGGATGAACAGTTTGACAGCACAACTCCTCATAAACCACAGCACAGAATTTCTTCAAACTGTGCAGTTATTTAGGACAAAATGTGTAGATGTGCATATTACAAGGAAAATTCGATCCCATAATTTTTCGGGGAATTTCGGCACTCTACGAATTAGATTTCTGGCCATACCTTGAATATAGAGATGAACAGTTTGTCAGTGCAACTCCTCTTAAACCCCTGCACAGAATTTCGTCAAACTTTGCAGCTATTTAGGACACAATGTGTAGATGTGCATTTTACCAGGGAATTTCAATTTCTTTATTTTTTCTTGGAATTTCAGCTCTTTGGGATTTGTGGGAGTGTGGGTATATGAAGCAGCTTGCTCACTTTTTCTTTCACTCTGTTTGAGTAAACAAAGATGGTTATACATGACTATAGACATGATATATTTTGTAGTTTGCTCGGAGCTACAGCAATGGGACTCCTATTGACTGCAAATGGTTGTTACTACAGACAGACTATCCATGGCTACTTCCAAAAACTATCAAAAGTCTAACAAAACTGGAGGAAGTATATGAAATATTGGACATGTATCTCTGGTTAAGGTATTGTACAATTCATTCAAGTAATGAATGAAATGTTCACATCTCTGAGAGTAGGAGAAGGTCAATGCAGAGTGCTCAAAATTCAAACACCAAAAAATATTATATACAGGGTTATTTTCAACCCATGTTATTTTCGCCCTTTTGCACCAGTGAACAATTTTGCTCCTTACAAAAAATTCAAAAGATACAGAGAAAAAATTGTATTGATTAACTGTAGTCCAATATATTTAAGACTTGATGAAAGCAAACCAAAACCAAATAATCGATCAACACTAGTGTAGCTTAAGGATACACCAAAGGCTTTTTTCAAGATTTTTGTCAATTTTGAGATTTTTGGCTAAGAAAACAATGCTAATTACTGCTTTATAATGCATGAAAAATTCTTGCTGATTATTAAATGGTTTTCTAATTATTTAACAATAATCAAACATAAACACTAACACATATGAATGTGCCATTATTGAAGCTTCTGATTTGGTCTGTAACTGCCTGCTTCTGATAGGAGCAATAAATCACTGTGACCACATGGGGAATTCTTCACTATATAGACACACAGAGATTATCAGTAATTAAACTACAGGGACTCAAGATTTAGGGAAGGAGATCTAACAGGTCACTAATGACCATGAAATAAGAGGTGGAGCTGAGCTCTTGCCATTTTGCCGGGAAATCTTTCTGATTCAGAATTGAACCTATTTTACTTCATTAAAAGCACCTAAATAAAGAATAGAACCTCCCATTCTTGTGAATATGCATAGGAAATATGGATGAGTGACAGGTATCCAAAGCTGAATCTCCAAGGTGTCATATATTTCTAGCTTTGGCAGACTTTGTTGTGTAATGGGTTTTTGCCCTCTACTGTAAAGTAAGATCAGACAGTTGGTGGTATTATTTCAAAGGATTCAGCTCCCTTATTTATTGACCAATTTCTCTGAAAACTGGCCAGAATTCGTCTCAAATGTGTGTTCCCAAAACCGTATCTCAGATTTTTGATATCTTGCTCAGTTCTAGAATTATTGGGGGAAATGTAAAATTGGGCCTATAAATTGGTAACATTGAAAGACAAATGGATGTAACTTTTGAATTAGAAGATTTATCAAAAATCTGAGATACGGTTTTAAAGTTCAATCTTTAATCTACATTGAGGCAAAATTTTGACTTTGAGAGATGGAATACGAAAAAGTTGATTTATAAAATATAAATGCACTAATATTTACATTAAAATATTAATAGTTTTTTAATAAGATAAAAATGAAAATCTAAATTAAGATCATTAAATAGTAAATTTAATAAGCTTTCAAAATGTATACTTTTAATATGTTATCTTTGTTAATGAAAGAATTACAAGCAAGTTAAATTTTGCCCTTTGGAAACCTTAGGTGTATCCTTAACTCTTTTTTTAGCAGTAGAAATGAAACTACATATCATTGTTATAAATAATTGTATTGTTACTTTTCATTTCAGCTTTAGGTTTGAGGAGATTTTCTGTGACAGAGAAAGAGTCCAAGATGTACAGAATGAATTACAAACTGTTATTAAAGATGGAGTTGAAAAGTTGGGGGTTTTGCTCTCAAAGAAAAATGAGCATAAAAAAGGTGCTGCAATTAAGGGGCCTTACATGAAAAGACTTAAAAGGATGAAGAAGGGGAAAAAGGACAGATGAAAAGGAAGGAAAAGAGAGGATGATTCTTAGATATTTTTCAGATGAAAATAAAACCTATTTTATACATTCATTAAAAACAAACTTATAAGGCAAGTGTCAGGGACAAATATAATTTGTTAAAGTCCATTGAATTCAATCACAATTTGTACCTAAAACCCACAGAAAATGCTAAAAGCATCAATTCGTTATAAGTGTGTTCACTTTAAACATGTTTTACTGTAGGTTTTTGTATAACTTATGTAAAGGTATGCAAACATTAAAGAGCTATTTGAGGATAAATGGATAAAGTACAAATAAATTAATTACTTGTGGTTTAAGTTAGATTAAGTATAAATGACTTGAGGTATAAGTTAAGTATTTTTAGGTCACCGAAGTCACTAAACTAGTGCCATCTGTGTTTGTCCATGGTCATCTTTTCATATTTTTAACTTCTTCTCAAAAACCACTGGATGATATTTAGTCTAGATCAAATTCTGACTAATTAAATGTTGAGAAATTGGACAAGATGGGTGAAAAATCATAGTGTGGGTAGAAAGGTTCTGTCACGTAATATACATGTGAAAGGTGAAAGCCCTTAATCCTTCATCCAAATGTTACATCCAAGGTTAGAGTTTTTGAAAATTAGGTCAAACGTCAAGGTCATGGGATAAAAAAAATGGGTACTTAGAAAGGTGTTGACGCAGGTAATACACATCTTAAAGGTGCATGAACACAGATTTGAAGTTAATATTTTCTGTATAATATCATGACATATATATTTTAATAGCATTTCACACAAAAATACATTAAAAATCTTATTTCATCTAAAAGTTAAATTTTTTTACGAGTTTGACTGACACATCCTTGCACTTTCACAAATTTTAATTTCGGTATGTTGCAATTTTATTATATAGAAAATATTAAATTCAAATCTGTGTCCATGCACCTTTAAAGTATGAAAACCTTAAATTATCTCTTCTCATTCAAAAGATTTGGCAAATTTAAGGTAATTCTAAATTTTTATACGCCCGTCTTAAGACGGGACGTATTATGTTATAGGCTTTGTGTCCGTCCGTCTGTCCATCTGTCTTTTAGCTTTTTTGTTTCCGCTCATAACTTTAATACTATTAGGTTTAGGATTATCAAACTTTGTCATCTGATGCATCTTGGGTAGAAGGTGTGTCGCGCACAAAAAGTAGGTTGCTCTGACCTTTAATTAAGAAGATATAGCCAAATATGGAAAAATCCTTTCCGGCCCCTAACTAGAAAACTATAAGACTTACAATCATCAAACTTTGCTAGTTTATGCATCTTAGGTAGAGGGTGTGTCGCGACCTATTTCAAGGTCACTGTGACCTTTAATTTAAGTGAAATTTAAAAAAAAAATACGAATGGGGGACAACAAGATGTATTTGTAAAACACAGATACTCCCGTATGGCAGCTTATGGCTAACATGCAAGTCAAAACTCCAAGGTCAAAGAAATGGGGGGATAAGGTTGGCAGAATGCCTATAGTGGGACAGATAAGAAGTGAAAAATTTAATCTCAATTATATCCAAATTTTATTTTATATTTCATCTAATGTTAAAGTATACTTAATGTAAAATCTCTGTAATTTACAAAAATCTCACAAAGACTAAAAATATTTGCCTATGAAAAAGCATGCACAGACTTACAGAACAAAAACGATCATTTTCTCATACTTCACAAAAATTTTCAATATGAGCGGGTCTTTGCTCCATTTTTAGCTCTACTGGTCAGTGACCAGAAGAGTTTATGCTATAGTAATGCGTCCATCTGTCTGTCTGTCTGTAATCTGTAAACAATTTTTCAAAATGCTACTCCTCCAACAGTTTTGATCTGATTTCAGTATAACTTGGCACACAGGTAGAATATACTAAGATATATAATTCTGTGCATCGGTTTTTTGATTTCGATGAACGGTGTTGCCGTGATTACCAAAAATAGAAATTTCTGTGAAATGCTTTCAAAATGCTACTCCTCCTACAGTTTTGGTCTGATTTCAATATAACTTTGCACACAAGTAGACTATACTAAGATAGATAATTCTTTGCATCGGTTTTTGATTTTGATGAATGATGTTGCCATGGTTACTAAAAATAGCATGGAAAGTTCTTTAAAATTTTATTAAAAACGACTCATAAAGTTGTAGTCAAATTGCAATATTGCCACAAAAAGTGACTTAATCAAGGATCATTATTCTATTTATTGCTCTTTTAAAGTTTCAAGTCCCAACTTTCCATGCTTTTTTTAGTAACCATGGCAACATCATTCATCAAAATCAAAAACCGATGCAAAGAATTATCTATCTTAGTATAGTCTACTTGTTTGCAAAGTTATATTGAAATCAGACCAAAACTGTAGGAGGAGTAGCATTTTGAACTGCTACTTTTCTCTTCCTTTGTTATAAGTATAAACCAGTAGAGCTACAGTCTCAACAGAGACTTCTGGTTTTGAAAGATTGCGATAAAATAGATATTTTTTGGGTGACAAAAAAATAGAGCGAAGACCCACTATACCTTAAAAGTAGACTTTTATGACAAAACATTTGCATCTTTCCGAGAAATACTTTTAAGTCCAGTAAGTGAAGGGTCATATCACAAACATGATTTAAATGCCCATAATCATCATGAGCCATATAGCATAGTGGTTAGCGCGTTAGTCTCAAAGCAGTATGATACTTCGGCATTTTATTGTTGGGGTTTGACACCCATGCACGTATACCATCTAATATTTTTTATAAATGTCATTTTTTAAAGAGATTTATTTTCTCTCAGAAAATTTATTTTTCTCATAATTTTATAAATTTTAATAATGAGAGGTTTAACAATTTACATATCAAATGTGATTTCTGATATCTGACGCTGCAGGCATTCTGCCCGCCTTATCCCCCCATCTTCTTTGTTGGTATCAAAGGAATGTATCTTGTTGTTAGGAACAAGCAAAATCAAAGAATTGTGGTCCTCTGTGTTCGGTGTCCTTGTTGGTGCGATGTCATTATCTATATCATATTGTGTCAAATATGAACGCCCTATCATACGCCATTCAAAAGTTATCACCAAAGTTTGTTTGTTTTTTTCAAAATTAGGTCAAAGAAGAAGGTCAAGTAGTCTGATATTATAAGATGCTTGGAAATATCTTGTCATAGGTAATGCACATGTCAAATATTGAAAACCCTAGCTGCAGACCTGTAGCGTTATGGTTTGATATATTTGTCTTTACCATAACGCCACAGATCCCGTAGTGCAAAAAAGGTGCAAATTACGGCGCAATATTTTTGTGCACTTTTGGGGAGAATTTCTCCACTTTCCAGCATTGGTAAATTAACTACCTTTCACTCCCTAGTTCTAGACACATTCTGTAGCCAATATGGATATTTTATCCACCTCCCAACCATTTATAGTTGCATCTACAGGCAATTAAACTCCCTTGAAGTGAATTTTCAGCATTCTAACATTCTAACAAATACATGCAATTTTAATCAAGCGAGTTTATCACTTGTAGAGACGACTTTAAAGGGTTGGGAGATAGATAAAATATACAAATTAGTTAAATAATGTGCCTAGAACTAAGGAGTGAAAGATACTTAATTGACCGATGCTGGAAAGTGGAGAAAAAATATTGCGCCGTAAATTGCACCTTTTTGCATTACTGGATCTGTAGCGTAATGGTAAAGACAAATATATAAAAACCATAACGCTACAGATCTGCAGCTATGAAAACCCTTACTCTTCTCAATCAAATATTTTGAAAGAAAAATAATAATTTTGATAAGTAGGTCGAATGTCAGGATTCAAGGTCACAGAGTCAAAAATCATAGTGTAGTTAGAAAGTCTTGTCACAGGTAATAACATGTACAAATAAAGTGTGAAAGCCCTATCTCTTCTCATTCAAAAGTTATGACCCAAGGTTAAAGTTTTTGAAAAGTAGGTCAGACTTCAAGGTAACGGGTTGAAATTAATAGTGGTATTTAGAAAGGTCTTGTCACAAATAATGTACATGTATAATATGGAAGCCCTCTTTTCTCCATCTTCGCTAGCCAAGGGTAACGATCCGCTCCTTTCCTCTTTTGAAAAGCGGAGCGGATCGTCACCTTGGCTAGCGAAGATGTCTCTTCTCATTCAAAAGTTATGGCCAAGTTAAAGTAATGTTTAAACTTTTTAAAAATAGATCAGACTTCAAGGTTAAGTTTACGGGGTGTAAAAAACATAGTGTATTTAGTTGGGGGAGGGGAGACTTCCCACACTTTTTCAAAGAAAGACATAATATACGCATTGAAAATTGGGGCTTACCTTTTTTCGTTGGTAAGTCCTCCCCCCCCCACTCCCTTTCAATTAACCATCCAACTTTTAATTTGCTTCCGACGCCTATGTAATATGAAAGTCTTATCTCTTCCCTTTCAAAAGATTACACCAAGAATAAAATTTTTGTGACAGATGGACAGAAGAATTATATTCAATGTCCCCTAGCTTTCACGAAAGGGGAGGGGGTAAACCTGTGAAATAGGAAAGCCCTAGTACTAACTGTTCAAAAGTTATGGCCAAAGTTAAAGTTTTTTAGAAAAGTGAATCAAACTCGAAATGGACTTTCTTTTTCGTTCAAAAGAAAATATAAGGAATATTCACACATACAGTAGTAGTTATGAATATTACATGCAATGGGGAAATTATTTTAAAAACCACTGAAGAACTATTAATTTACAAACACTCCAAGATTGTGTTGATTCGAATTCACTTTTTAGTTCACCTGAGCCGAAGACTCAAATGAGTTTTTCTGATGAAAATTTGTCGTCGTCGTTGTTGTAGTCGTAAACTTTTCACATTTTCATCTGCTTCTCAAGAACAACTGGACCAATTTCAACCAAACTTGCCACAAAGTATCCTAATGTAAAGGGGATTCTTCAACTTCGTTCAAATGAAGGACCATGCCCTCTTCCAGGGGGATATGATTATGAATTAGTGAAAATTTAATGGCTTCTTTTAAAAATCTTCTCCTCAAGAACCATGCGGCCAGGGGAAAAAACTCGTGTGGAAGCATCTTAAGGTAGTGTAAATTCAAGTTTGTTCGAATCTTGACCCCCCAGGCTAGAGTGGGCCACAATGAAATATAAAAGCCCTAGCCCCAACCCTTCAAAATTTCTGGTCAAGGTTTGTTTTTAAAAAAAGGCCATGGTCAAAGTTCCTGGTATCCAATGAAAGGTCTTCTTACAAGGATTACATATGTGAAGTATGAAAAGCCCTAGCCCTTACTGTTATAAAAACTTGTGGCCAAGGTTAAAGTTTTTTCGTAAGTACGGAAATCTTCAAGGTCATAGGGTCAAAGTTGTTGGTATCCGGACGGTGAAAGGTCTTGCTGCAAAAAAAAAAAATGATTTTTGAAATATGAAATTCCAGTATCTACTGTTTAAAGGTTATGGCCAAAGTAAAAGTTTGGATTTTTTGTGTAAAAATGAGTCAAAATCCAAAGTCAAGTGGTCAAAGTTCTTGATATCAAATGAGAGGTTTTGTCACACGATTAAATATGTGAAATATGAAAGCTCTAGCCCTAACCCTTCAAAAATTACCGGTTTTTCAAAACGTAGGTCAGACTCCAAGGTCAAAGAATCAAAGGTCTTGGTATCCAATGAAAGGTCTTCTTACTAGGAAAACATATGAAAGCCCTAGCCCTAACCGTTCAAAAGTTGTGGTCAAGGTTAAAAATTGTCCGTAGGTATCCAGTGAAAGTTCTTGCTACAAAAAATTGATTTTTGAAATATGAAATTCCTAGGCTCTACCGTTTAAAAGTTATGGCCAAAGTAAAAGTTTGGAATTTTTGTGTAAAAATGGGTTAAACTCCAAGATCAAGTGGTCAAAGTTCTTGATATCAAATGAAAGGTTTTGTCACAACGATTAAATAAGTGAAGTATGAAAGTTCAAGCCCTAACCCTTAAAAAATTATTGTCAATGTTAATTTTTTAAAAGTATGTCAAACTCCAAGGTCAAAGTACTTGGTATCCAATGAAAGGTCTTCTCACTAGGATTACATACGTGGAGTATGAAAGCCCTATTATAGCCCTAACCATTCAAAAGTTGTGTCCAAGGTTAAAGTTTTTCCGAAAGTACGGAAATCTCCATGGTCAAAGTTGTTGGTCTTGCCACAAGGAAAACATGTGAAGTGTGAAAGTCCTGGTATCTACCGTTCAAAACTTATCCAAAGTTTGGATTTTTTGTGTAAAAGTGGGTCAAACTCAAAGGTCAAATTTGGTGGTACGAAAAGTAAGGCCTTATTACAAGGAATACAGATGTAAAATATGGTAAAATATGAAAGTCATATCTCCACTAAATCAAAGCTTTTGCGGACAAACAGAAAGACAGACAGACGGACTGACACGACAACAAGAGGCCCAGGGGCCACATCGTTCACCTGAGCTCTGGCTATGTAAAACTAAAAGCAAAATCAGATCAGTATTGAAAAATTTAAAATCCACTAATTAAGCACTTTCGACTGAAACCAAGGTCAATGACCTTTTGATCTTGACTGTGACCTTTACGCTAAAAATAGCTATTTCGAACTTTCGCCATAACTTTTGAACCGTGAGAGATAGATACTTCATATTTGTAATGCTTACTCCACTAATTACTAGTAAACACTTTCAACTGACACAAAGGACAATGACCTTTTGACCTTTACTGTGACATATGCTACAAATAGATTTTTCGAACTTTCACTATAACTTTTAAAATATTAGAGGTAAAGACTTTATATTTGGTATGCATACTTCACTAATTTCGTGCTTTCAAACGACATTAAGGTCAATAACCTTGTGACCTTAACTGTAAATTATATGCTTAAAATAGATTTTTCGAACTTTGTTGCCACCGGGCGCATAGTGTTTCACAAACACATCTTGTTTTCTATTTTCTTGCAACTTTGTTCACTACTAAAATGCCATACCAGAGGACAATAACTAAATTTGGACATTATAAAGGAGTGATAGATGGTAAGTTTACCCAGTTTACAAAGATGTTTCCCCGACACGTTTTAACACATTTAATTGTCAAGCTGCTTTCTTACAAATATTTAATGTGAGAATTGAAGTTTAAGTTAAAATCAAAAGTAACACCAAGCAGTTTCACTTCATTCTAACAGGCAAGAGTTGTACCATTTAAGTTTAAAGTAATGTTTTTATCAAGTGTCTTTTTCCCCAGTGCTATTGCTTGAAATTTTTCTGGGTTTGCCTGCATTTTATTAGCTGAAAACCAGTCGATGAGAATACAACTTTCCTTTTCAAGTGTAGTAATAACATTTTGTAAGATAGGATCAGATTTTGATAAGGTGTTGTCATCAGCATAGCTGTACAAATCTGAATTTTTTACGAAATAAAACATAGGTAATCAGAGATTACAGAGCTCACCTCAACGAACGTTGTCTTTAAGTAAGGCAAAGTCACACAATTAACCAACAAAAAAGTGTACATTCCAAAAATGAAAATATTTAAGCAATTTTGATCTGATACTTTGAAACAGACCTACATAAAAAATTTAAACTAGTTTTTCTTAATGAAAATGTAATCAAAATCCAGCATCTGAAGCAAATTTGAGAGTTTTCATCTCTTGATGCAACATTTGTGAAAGTTTGGTTTATACTATGTTATATGAGCCTTATAGTTTTTTGGTAATAGACCTGCAACCATAACTTTTACCTGGTCTATTATCTGAAAATGTATGTCAAATTCAGCATCCGAAGCAAGTCCATTAGTGTGCATCCTAAGATGTATCATCCATGCAAATTTGCTCATTATAGGGCTCATAGTTAATTGGAAATGAAACATGCATCAAAAACTAACATTTTCACTCATCCACAAAAAGTAGGTCAGATTCAGCATCCGAAGCAAGCCTGGTAGTATGCATCCTTAGATGTATCATCCATGCAAGATTGGTCATTAAAGAACTCATAGTTACTTGGAAATGAAACCTGCACCAAAAACTTTAACCTGTTCACTCAACCAGAAAATGTAGGTCAGATTCAGCATCCAAAGCAAGCCCAGTAGTGTGCATCTTTAGATGTATCATCCATGCAAGTTTGGTCAACATAGGGCTTAAAGTTACTTGCAAATGAAACCTGCACCAAAAACTTTAACCTGTTCACTCAACCGGAAAATGTAGGTCAGATTCAGCATCCGAAGCAAGCCTGGTAGTATGCATCCTTAGATGTATCATCCACGCAAGTTTGGTCAACATAAGACTTATAGTTACTTGGAAATGAAACCTGCACCAAAAACTTTAACCTGTTCACTCAACCGGAAAATGTAGGTCAGATTCAGCATCCGAAGCAAGCCCGGTAGTATGCATCCTTAGATGTATCATCCATGCAAGTTTGGTCAACATAGGGCTTATAGTAACTTGGAAATGAAATCTGCACCAAAAATGTTAACCTGCTCCAAAAAACATTAACCTGGTCATTCCTTTGCTGAAACTGCAGCATCTGAAACTTTGACTGGTACAATGAAACATAGTAGAACCATCTTCCATGCATGTCTAATCAATATAGGACATAAAAGTACTTAAAAAGAAAACTGCTCCAAAAAACTTAACCTTAACCTGGGACGCCGACACGGACACCGACGCCGACGCCGAGGGTATTACATAAGCTCCCCCAACTTCGTTGAGGTGAGCTAAAAATATCATTAATGAAAATATTAAAGATATCTTGCCCAAGAATTGATCCTTGAGGTACACCTTTAAAGATATCCAACAAGGTGCTTATATTTTGACTAATTTTGACACACTGCTTTCTGCAAGATAAATATTTCTTTATCAGATCTACCGCAGGTGGGGAGAGACCATAAGATTTTACTTTGAGCAGAACAAAATCATGAGGATTGAGCGTTTTCTCCTGAGGGCTAATGGTACTTTGCGGAACGAAACGGAACGGAACCAGTTGTGGGGCACCCTAGGGGGGGATATGAATATATTATATATGATAAAAAATATATTATAAAAGCAATATAATAAGTTACTTTATTACAAATTATTCTGCCATTTTATATCTTGGGAAACCAACCAAAAAGAAGTGTCAAGTGTCTGAAGTAGAGGACCATGAAATAAAATGTCTATAAGTGATGAATTATTTTGTCGTTGAGGTTTTGATCTGCTGTGTCAAGTGTAGTGACTATGTGAACTGTTTTGAATGAGAGACGTACACCTATCATTAATGTAAAAAATTATTAATGCTTTTCCTTCAAAGCTTACTGTCAATAGCTTATTATCAAAAGAATATCCTTTATGTGCCGTCTAAACGTAAAGAGAGTTGTCGCGCTTTGCCAGTATGGTCATCTCTGGTTCCGTTTCGTTCCGCTAAATACCAATATCCGTGTGGGTATTAGTATTTAGCGAAACGGAACGAAACACAGTTAAGTTGGAAAAAGATGATACACATACAAGCATTTTGTTGTTATTCATTTCATATCATCTTTTTATTTATTAAAAATTAAATTTAGGGGAAAAAATAAAATAGGAAGAATGTAATTCATCCATCATATATCCAGCATAATAAAAGGATTTTTGCAGAAGAAATTCATCCATCATATATCCAGCATAATAAAGCATATTTTTTACCTTTCAAACTTCTTCAAAAGTTTTGTCTTTATATCAGTTATGTATACAAATACAATTGCAGGCCTTGATGTTGATAGGAAAACGTAAATATCATCTACTAGTATCTTCAACTAAATTGATATGCAAAATAAGTTTAACATAGATCTTAAAACGCGTGATTTGCAATTTGCTGTATGCTAACAAATATGTTTACTACCTGAACCTTGATCGATATCTCAAATATTCAGTTCTGCGCTAATAAGAGAAGAAACACACACAACAGGTTCCGTTCCGTTTCGCAAAATACCATTATCCACTACAATATTAGTACTTTGCGAAACGAAACGGAACGGAACTACAATATCAAGGGTTTTAAAACTCTGTTAATGAACGACATGAGATTTTTTTGCCCTGTAAGGATTTGAATTTAAAAATCACGCTCAGCAAGAAAATTAATTTGACCGGCGACAGTCCGAAAAATTCTTGTTTTCTTTACATACAGTCAAAGAAAAGGTTTTTTTTAACTTTTCATTTCTGTAAGCATATTAAACACTATTTATATTAGAAAAGAAGAGGAAAGAAAAGTATTTCAAAATGATCAAATCTTGTTCCGTTCCGTTCCGCAAATTACCAATATCCACACGGGTATCGGTACTTTGCGGAACGAAACGGAACCACATCTTCTCATTTGAAGAGAAAAAAAACAAGAACCAACCAAAAACAACATAAATCTGCCGTAGTATTCATAGGAATATTTCAAAATTATTTTACCTGATAGAACAAGTCATTTTTGATTAAAGAGATATATGACATTCACGTAACAACTTATTTCTTCATATATTTATTTCATTGTTACAATTAATTTTGCTGAGGTTCGTTTAGTTCCGCTGATCATGAATACTAGTACTAATTTCTGTAGTGACTATGTGAACTGTATTGAATGAGAGACGTACACATATCACTGATGTAAAAAGTTATTGCTTTTCTTTCAAAGTTTATTGTCAATAGCTTATTCTCCTTCACCACAAAGTCACGTGGGTATCACGTGAGATATGCAAGCCTACTCCCAGATCAGTTAATTGCGCGTTTATTCCCAGATCGAGCAGAAGTGTTTTTTCATTGGATGTGATTATTAATTGAATTTGGATATCTGAACAATGTCAGTGTTACAACAACTTTCTGACGAGTTTGGAATTAGTACCTAAACCTTGAAATTGAGCAGTTTGCTCCGCCCACAAGAACTGCTTCTGATGATGGAATAATTAATACATTTAAACGCATTAGTACTTTTTGTCGCACATTTTGTCGACAATGCAGAATTTTCATAACTTATTTTTTTTCTAACATCAGTAATAATTCTCAACATTGAATGAGAGAGAGAGAAGGGAGGGAGGGATAAATCAAACGTAAAAGATTTTTATACGCCCGTCTTAAGACGGGACGTATTATGTTATAGGCTTCGTGTCCGTCCGTCTGTCCGTCTGTCTGTTAGCTTTTTCGTTTCCGGCTCATAACTTTAATACTACTAGGCCTAGGATTATCAAACTTTGTCATCTGATGCATCTTGGGTAGAAGGTGTGTCGCGCACAAAAAGTAGGTCGCTCTGACCTTTATTTAAGAAGTTATAGCCAAATATGGAAAAATCCTTTCCGGCCCATAACTAGAAAACCATAAGACCTACAATCATCAAACTTGGCCAGTTTATGCATCTTAGGTAGAAGGTGTGTCGCGACCTATTTCAAGGTCACTGTGACCTTTAATTTAAGTGAATTTTTAAAAAAAAATGTGTCTTTTTACTGTTCATTTACACATCCCAAATAATGTAAGAGTAATGCACTGTTCTTATTAAAAAAGTGTTAAATCAAGAAAATACTTATTTTTTTTAAGCATATACTTGACAGCAATCTATAACAAATATAATGTATGTCAGAGAAATCCTGCCTCTCCCATGAGTGTAATTATCAAGCACTGGTCAAGAAGAATTTTGATAACAGAAAATTGCATGTCAAATTAGAGAGAAATTAATGGGTTTTGAGTGCGAGGAGCTAGCATTGGTGTTATCTATATCCCTTGAGTATTGGGCAAATGGGTAAGCCTGTTTGATTAAAATTAGCTCTTGTTGACTAGCTTAAGTTTTAAAATGAATTTGATGAAAAGTAATTAAAACTAATTTGATATTGCATAATAGACTAATCTGATATTATGTAATATTATTAATTTAAAAACTAATTTTTTGGGGTGGGGTGGAATCAGCATGTCCATATGAATTACATATTAAAACTTGTTGGACATTAAATCTCAACCAAAAAAAAAAATCTTTGAGTATTTTATTAAATTTATAGTAGATAGTGCAGACCCATTCATCTCTTGGTAGTAATGAGTAGACAAGCATCCAGTTAAAGATTAATTAATGAGTTCAATGTAGGAAGGCTAGTTGTCTCAGTCGCTCTGATTAAGCAGTGACCTTATCTGTACCCTTTGGGGATTAGACAGAAGAACTGCTGGTCAGTTTATAACGTATGTCATTTGATGGCCAGCCTTTTCTTTTCAAAATTAATTTGGTATAGATTAAGTTGTTAAGACTAATTTGATGATGGGCATTTGACAAGGTCTAACACAACCAGCACAGAAATCTATCAGTGATGTAATATTTATTATAATTGGTGCCTACATCACAGGGGATGGATAAATATTTTAAGGAATGGAAAAATCATCAAAATCTTAGAATCAAGGTTGATGTGATTTTCTTGCACCTAAACTGTTCAAGAAAATTGTAATTTTTTGACGGGCGTATCATGCTGTGGCGCGGCACTTTATTGTACTTTGTTTTAACAGTAATTGCTTGACAGTATGGGCTTATCTAAAATAAAAGTATAATATAATAGGTTCTAGGGCATTATTATCACACTGAAGCTGTCAACTGTGACCATTAAAATTTTTTGTTGGTTCATATGTTAGAAAAATGCGTGCTTATCGCAGAATTCTCCGTTATATACCAGAATTCTGTAATTTCTTGCAGACATGAAGACTTCAAGACAGTAGATTTATCGGTTTCACACGGTTGTTTTCTTGTTCTGTCTTTAATGCGATAACCCTTTACATTTCACCATTTTAATGGAATGCAGACATTTTATTTGAAAAATTGAAACTTATAAAAATTATATATAGTACATTCCTGGTAGTTAAATACATATTAAATCCAAACAAAAATTATGAATTGGACTAAAAACACATCAGATTTGTGTTTCTAACTGCATGATACTCTCCGCTTCAGAAAGATGGAATGGTTGCATTTTCGATAACATATAATGCGTATTAGAACACATGAATAGAAAAATACTTTGTCTCAAATTGAAAAGAAAATTATATTGGAAAGAGGGGAACATTTAAAAGTATTCCATGTCTGTGCGTGATTCAATCAAATAGTTCATTCCGGCAAGCTTGGATCTCCCTAAAATGTCGGAAAGGAAAATTGCGATAATCTAAGATGTGGTTCCATTTCGTTCCGCAAAGTACCGATATCCGTGTGGATATTGGTAATTTGCGGAACGGAACGGAACAAGATTTGGTCATTTTGAAACAGTGTTTCTTTCCTCTTCTTTTCAAATATAAATGGTGTTTAACTTACAGAAAATGAAAAGTTAACAAAACTTTTTGTTTGATTGTATTTAAAAAAAAAGAATTTTTAGGACTGTCGTCAAAATAATTTTAATGCTGAGCATGATTTTCATTTCAATTCCTTACAGGACACAAAACTTATCTCACGTCGTTCATTAACAGAGTTTTAAAACTGTCACAGAGCAATCACCCAAGTTAATTAATTGTAAATGAGAGAGTTAGAAGTTCTGATAGGTTACAGGTGTGCGGCGCAGGCGTTGTAGCCCTGTATCCCAAGAGTGTGATTTTAGCTTGTTAGAGAGAAAGAGAGGGAGAATTATAATTTGTTTATTTGTCATTTCTGTTATCGATGTTTATTGTGCGTGATAGAGTTCTGAGAGATGAAAGTGAGCATTAGATTGATTTGTGTGAGAAAGTGGGCCCTGGGAACATGTGTGTACAAGTCTGAAAGTCAATGAGTGTGGACGTGTCTTTTTATTGTGAACATTGTGATTTCTTATAGATATATCTTGTGTTGTAAATATGTAAATAAATGATGTAAATAAAAACAATCGTCATTATTAACCATTATTGAGGAACCCCGTCACAAAACCTTTGATATAATAGTTCCGTTCCGTTTCGCAAAGTACTAATATTGTAGTGGATAATGGTATTTTGCGAAACGGAACGGAACCTGTTGTGTGTGTTTCTTTTCTTATTAGCGCAGAACTGAATATTTAAGATATCGATCAAGATTCAGGTAGTAAACATATTTGTTAGCATACAGCAAATTGCAAATCACGCGTTTTAAGATCTACCTTTACATAATAATGTTAAACTTATTTTGCATATCGATTTAATTGAAGACAGAGAGATTGTATTTACAACAAGGCCTGCGATTGTATTTGTACATATAACTGATATAAAGACTAGACTTTTGAAGAAGCTTGAAAGGTTAAAAAAAAATATGCTTTATTATGCTGGATATATATGATGGATGAATTATTTCCTCTTCAAACATCCTTGTCTCATATATTTCTTTCCCCTGAATTTATGATGATTGAAAGGATGGGATGAAATGAATAACAACAAAATGCTTGTATGTTTATCATCCCATTCCAACTTAACTGTGTTTCGTTCCGTTTCGCTAAATACTAATACCCACACGGATAATGGTATTTAGCGGAACGAAACGGAACCAAAGATGACCATACTGGCAAAGCGCGACAACTCTCTTTACCTTTAGACTGCACATGAACGACATTTTTTTCATAATAATCTATTGACAGTAAACTTTGAAGGCAAAGCATTAATAATATTTTATATCAGTGATAGGTGTACGTCTCTCATTAAAAACAGTTCACAAAGTCACTACAGAAATAATTAGTAGTATTCAGCGGAACTAAACAAATCTCAGCAAAACTAAAACACAATGGAATAAATATATGAAGAAATAAGTTGTTACGTCAATGTCATATATTTTCCTTTAATTAAAAATGACTTGTTCTCTCAGTTAAACTAATTTTGGAATATTCTGATTTACCCAGGATTCATGAAAGCTAAAAAATTGGTTGATGAATACTACGGCAGATTTAGGTTGTTTTTGGTTGGTTCTTGTTTTTTTCTCTTCAAATAAAAAGATGTGGTTCCGTTTCGTTCCGCAAAGTACCGATATCCGTGTGGATATTGGTAATTTGCGGAACGGAACGGAACAACATTTGATCATTTTGAAACACTTTTTCTTGCCTCTTCTTTTCAAATATAAATGGTATTTAACTTACAGAAAATGAAAAGTTAACAAAACTTTTTGTTTAATTGTATTTTTTAAAAAAAAAAAAAGAAGAATTTTTAGGACTGTCGTCAAAATAATTTCAATGCTGAGCATGATTTTCATTTCAATTCCTTACAGGACACAAAACTTATCTCACGTCGTTCATTAACAGAGTTTTAAAACCTTTGATATAATAGTTCCGTTCCGTTTCGCAAAGTACTAATATTGTAGTGGATAATGATATTTTGCGAAACGGAACGGAACCTGTTGTGTGTGTTTCTTTTCTTATTAGCGCAGAACTGAATATTTAAGATATCGATCAAGGTACAGGTAGTAAACATATTTGTTAGCATACAGCAAATTGCAAATCACGCGTTTTAAGATCTACCTTTACATAATAATAAAGTTAAACTTATTTTGCATATCGATTTAGTTGAAGACAGAGAGATGGTATTTACGTTTTCCTATCAACATCAAGGCCTGCGATTGTATTTGTATACATAACTGATATAAAGACAAAACTTTTGAAGAAGCTTGAAAGGTTAAAAAAAAAAGATATGCTTTATTATGCTGGATATATGATGGATGATATACTTTCCTCTTCAAACATCCTTGTCTCTTATATTTCTTTCCCCCTGAAATTTTGATTATAAAAAAGATGAGATGAAATGAAATACATAAAATGCTTGTATGTGTATCATCTTATTCCAACTTAACTGTGTTTCGTTCCGTTTCGCTAAATACTAATACCCACACGGATATTGGTATTTAGCGGAACGAAACGGAACCAGAGAATGACCATACTGGCAAAGCGCGACAACTCTCTTTACCTTTAGACTGCACATGAACGACATTCTTTTCATAATAATCTATTGTCAGTAAACTTTGAAGGAAAAGCATTAATATTTTTTTTTAAATCATTGATAGGTATACGTCTCTCATTCAAAACAGTTCACATAGTTACTACACATGACACAGCAGATCAAAAACTTAACGGCAGAATAATTCATAACTTATAGACATTTTATTTTATGGTCCTTTACTTCAGACACTTGACACTTTCTTTGGTTGGTTCCCTAAGATATAAAATGGCAGAATAATTTGTAATAAAGTAACTTATTATATTCATTTTCATTATATATAATATATTCATATTTATCCCCCCCCTAGGGTGCCCCACAACTGGTTCCGTTCCGTTCCGTTTCGTTCCGCAAAGTACCATTAGAGATAAGTGGACAGGCTTTCTCTAAAGAGAATAGGGTAAGGAATTACATAACTATTATAATGGGTCAAAATTCTCATGCTATCCTTTAAAGCCTATTAGCTCTTTTGGTCTAATGTATGGTCTTTTTAATCATGTCAAACTTTAATTAGTGAAAAAGAAAATTGATAATATGACCTTGGTCATCTTATAATCTTGACTGTCGTGAAAATAATTAATCTGACTCCCAAAAAAATTGCTTGTCCCTCTTTAATTCAGACGTCCCCTTCGCCACTGATTACAAAAATTACATAATTAATCGAAGTTCTTTAAAAGAAATTTTCTATTAAAAAAAGTTTCGTTGCGCGTTTCACTGACAAATCTTTTATATCTTGTTCCAGTCCAGTGTATACATGTCGTCACGTTTCTGTTTTCTAATAGGAATCTGATCCCTCACTTCGTTCACGTAGGCTGGATCAATAACAGCAAACAGAACAGTCTCTTTTTCTTCTGTTGTTGCTATAACTTGCCCCCAAGGGTTAATAACACTGCTGTGGCCCCAAGCCACATAACTAGCTCCTGTGTCACGAGCTGGAGAAACCGTGGCAACGTATAGTTGATTATCCAGTGCACGCCCTCTTTGCAATAACTCCCAGTGAGCAGGGCCAGTTGTCATATTGAAAGCACCAGGGTAAACCAAAAGTTTGCAATTCTCTTTTGCATAGACATGTGCCAATTCTGGAAATCGTATATCATAGCATATTCCGACGCCTACTTTGCAATAAGGCGTGTCGAACATCGTAAAACTGTTTCCAGGGCTCAAAGTCTCTGATTCTTGGAATCTGATTTTTCCAGGAACATCAATGTCAAATAAATGGATTTTCCTATGTTTTGCAACTATTTCACCTTTAGGATCAAATACACAGCAAGTATTAAACAGTTTACCATCTTCTTCCTCGGGAATGGATCCTCCGATCAGATAAATGTCGTTATCTTTTGCCATGCTTGCCAACGAATGAGAAGAGGTTCCTGGAATTTTTTCGGCATATTCTGGAAAATAAGAGGTTCCATATGGCGAGTTAAAACACTCTGGAAGAGAAACAAGTTTAGCTCCTTCCTTTGCTGCATGTGAGACCAATTGCGATGCTCGTTTTAAGTTGTCAGCTTTGGTTGCAGACACCGCAAGTTGTATCAAAGCAATTTTGAACGACATTATTTTTAGAGTGACCTCCCTTTGTGCCTTTCATGGATTGGATATTTGCAGTACGCGTATCGGAGCCATGTTCCGGGACAATTTACTGACCAGTACCTGACAATCGGGTTTCTTAAACTTGTAATACATTTTAAAATGGTGTATGAAAGAAAAAAATATTTGAAGAGAAAATCTCCTACAAAATACTTAATTTATAAAGCACCTAAAACTTTGTGATCAATCAGTAGAAACTGGACTTGAAAAAATGAACGGGAAAGATACAATCACCTCCGTCCCAGCCTCAAATGATTTTTAGCTCACCTCAACGAAGTTGGGGGAGCTTATGTAATACCCTCGGTGTCGGCGTCGGCGTCGGCGTCGGTGTCGGTGTCGGCGTCGGCGTCCCAGGTTAAGTTTTTTGGAGCAGTTTTCTTTTTAAGTACTTCTATGTCCTATATTGATTAGACATGCATGGAAGATGGTTCTAGTGTGTTTCATTGTACCAGTCAAAGTTTCAGATGCTGCAATTTCAGCCAAGGAATGACCAGGTTAATGTTTTTGGAGCAGGTTAACATTTTTGGTGCAGTTTTTGGTGTAGGTTTCATTTCCAAGTAACTATAAGCCCTATGTTGACCAAACTTGCATGGATGGTACATCTAAGGATGCATACTAACAGGCTTGCTTCGGATGCTGAATCTGACCTACATTTTCTGGTTGAGTGAACAGGTTAAAGTTTTTGGTGCAGGTTTCATTTCCAAGTAACTATAAGCCCTATGTTGACCAAACTTGTATGGATGGTACATCTAAGGATGCATACTACTGGGCTTGCTTCAGATGCTGAATCTGACCATCATTTTCCGGTTGAGTGAACAGGTTAAAGTTTTTGGTGTAGGTTTCATTTCCAAGTAACTATAAGTCTATATTGACCAAACTTGCATGGATGATACATATAAGGATGCATACTACTGGGCTTGCTTCAGATGCTGAATCTGACCTACATTTTCTGGTTGAGTGAACAGGTTAAAGTTTTTGGTGCAGGTTTCATTTCCAAGTAACTATAAGCCCTATGTTGACCAAACTTGCATGGATGGTACATCTAAGGATGCATACTAACAGGCTTGCTTCGGATGCTGAATCTGACCTACATTTTCTGGTTGAGTGAACAGGTCAAAGTTTTTGGTGCAGGTTTCATTTCCAAGTAACTATAAGCCCTATGTTGACCAAACTTGCATGGATGATACATCTAAGGATGCATACTACCAGGCTTGCTTCGGATGCTGAATCTGACCTACATTTTCTGGTTGAGTGAACAGGTAAAAGTTTTTGGTTCAGGTTTCATTTCCAAGTAACTATAAGCCCTATGTTGACCAAACTTGCATGGATGATACATCTAAGGATGCATACTACCAGGCTTGCTTCGGATGCTGAATCTGACCTACATTTTCTGGTTGAGTGAACAGGTCAAAGTTTTTGGTGCAGGTTTCATTTCCAAGTAACTATAAGCCCTATGTTGACCAAACTTGCATGGATGATACATCTAAGGATGCATACTACCAGGCTTGCTTCGGATGCTGAATCTGACCTACATTTTCTGGTTGAGTGAATAGGTTAAAGTTTTTCGTGAGTGATTCATTTCCAAGTAACGATAAACCCTATGTTGACCAAACTTGCATGGATGATACATCTAAGGATGCATACTACCAGGCTTGCTTCGGATGCTGAATCTGACCATCATTTTCTGGTTGAGTGAACAGGTTAAAGTTTTTGGTGTAGGTTTCATTTCCAAGTAACTATAAGCTCTATATTGACCAAACTTGCATGGACGATGCATCTTAGGATGCACACTAATGGACTTGCTTCGGATGCTGAATTCAACATACATTTTTCAGTTAATAGACCAGGTAAAAGTTATGGGTGCAGGTCTATTACCAAAAAACTATAAGGCTTATACGAGGGTTGTCCCATAAAATCGTGGACAAAGCGTTTTTCTCGAAAAGTAGGGTGGGGGGGGGGGGTTGAACGATTTTTGAATAAAGTTGTCCAACAGTTTTCAGCGAGAATAAGTATAAAACTCATGCACTCTTATAATCCTAGAAATAAAATATATTGTCATGTTAAGCCATGACCTGACTCGACAATTTTTTACCCCCCCCCCCCTTCCTAGAATGGGCGCACTAAGCTGAAATTTTCAGTAAATGTTTATTCATCATATTTAAGTGAATCATAATGTTTTTTATAATATATATTCAGAGATAAAGATTTTATTCTGCTTGAATGTGCACAAGGTATTGTCCTACGGCGCACGGTAAAAATCGCAAGGTTATATTAGAGAAGACATAAGAATTATTTCGTAATAAAAGTTTCCAATACATAAGATTAGGATGAAAATTATCCTTATTCCATTCCTTAATCAATTCTGTCGTCTTTTTAAAAATTTCAAGGCATTTGGTTAATTTTTGGCAGTTTCCCGAGCATCTGAAATGGGAAAATAATAAACACAATACACGAAAAATGGCGACTTTTTATGACGTTACGGCGCACCGGAGAGCAGTTTAGATAGATTAGGATGTTGTAATGACGCCTTAAGAGACTTTAAATGAATACAGAATAAATAAAATGTGAAAAATAGCACCAGATCTTTAGTATATAAATGAAATGAAAGTTTTCTTAGTGAAGTCTTCGTGGTCGAGTCCCCAGATAGTACAAAACATATGGACAGACTGCCATTTGGAATAGCAAAGGGCGCTGTCACTGTCGACCGTCAATGTGAGATTCTCTTTTAGTTGAATGATGGTGAGAATACTGTCTGTAACTTGCTAATAAATATTCAGAAGATCGCATGAGTGTGGCACATTGGTTTCTTAACTGGTTATAGATACTCACATATGTAAATCAATAAAAATTTATAAATTTAAGTGGGGCTTATTCAACTTTAAGTTTAGCAAACATGAAGCGTGACTCTGTTTTAGACACGTCGACGTTATCATCCGTGCGCCGTAGGGCGATACAGTACATAACATAAAATATCATAATTTGTTTACCTATGCATATATTTATTTGAAATTTGCTATGTATATTCATAATTTATCTACTAAAAAGTGGTGAAAATTTCAGAACGCAGTGATGATTATTTTTCAAACTAGACAACTTGTCCACGATTTTACGGGACAACCCTCGTATAACATTGTATAAACCAAACTTGCACAAATGTTGCATCAAGAGATGAAAACTCTCAAATTTGCTTCAGATGCTGGATTTTGATTACATTTTCATGAAGAAGAACTAGTTTAAATTTTTTATGTAGGTCTATTTCAAAGTATCAGATCAAAATTGCTTAAATATTTTCATTTTTGGAATGTACACTTTTTGTTGGTTAATTGTGTGACTTTGCCTTACTTAAAGACAACATTCGTTGAGGTGAGCTCTGTAATCTCTGATTACCTATGTTTCTCAATGTAATCAAAGTTCACCTGTGAATGCTAATTCTTCTGCAACTGAAAACATTGGTGAGCCAGGTACTGATAAGCAACCCCCCTTTATCCAAACTCAGGGTAAAACTTTCAGTCTACCAGAGTTAATATTCAACTCCATGAACAGCCAAACTTTTATGGCCCAGTTAATACCAGTGCTTGCAGAAGCTATCAAACCCTCCATCGAGCTAGCAGTCCAGTCTGTTTTCAGCTCATTAAATAAAACAATTCAGAACCAAGCTGAAACAATTTCAAAACAAAATAAACAAATTGTTGATCTCACAGGGCGTTTAAAAAATTATGAAGACCAAAACAATGATCTACAAAATCAAATCTGGAATCTTGAGGATACAGTAGATGACCTAGAGCAGTACGGAAGGAGAAATTCCTTAAGATTTCACAATTGCCCGGTTCCCGACCAAGGCACAGACACGGATGCTAGAATAATTTCTATATGCAATCGGCACTTATCCGTAGAGCTTAAAGAGGATGACATTTTTAGGTCACATCCCATTGGTAAACCCAACAAAGATGGCAATATTCAAATTATATGTCGCTTTAAAAATTGGAAAGTAAAAAATAAAATCTACACAGCGAAACGAAAGCTAAAAGGCTCTACGATATTTATAACCGAAGACCTTACTAAATACAGACAATCAATTGTCAAAGAACTGGCAAGTGCGAAACGTGCTGAAAAAGTACATTCCTTTTGGACAAGCGATGGACGGATATTTACCCAGTTGTGCGAAAAGGGTCGCAAATACATGATCCAGTCTATTAGAGATTTGTATGAACTGGCCCCACCACAGTCCTATCCACCAGAGGATGTTATTTCTGAGGACATGTAAGTCCGGTACCCATTAACTATTAAGTGGTGTTTCAATTCATCAATAAACCTGAAATCAAAAGTGTTTAAAGCAATCTTAAATTTAGACTTTTCAAATTAATAATAATTATTAATTCATATCAGTATGGACTATTTAAGATATTTCTTGTTTACCTCTAAACTCTCCCATTACAATTACAGTATGACTACTGTTACTTGGAAAATCTTGTACATAGTACATTTACTTTTATTGTCATTCAACAATGCATCTGTCACTACGCGCCATGTTTTGACTAGTGACACAGAGGTGCCATTTTCCTCATGCTTGTTCGCAATTTTTATTTTGTTTCCTTCATTATTGTTCTGTTCTTTTTTGTTTTTTGATTTCTTTCTACGCAAACTTTTTTTCAACGTTTTTTCGTTTTTATTTTTAACCAAAGGTCATACAAACAAATTTGCATGTTTACTTATTATATGTCTCCTTGTGGCTGGTTCAAATATTGCTTTATACGTCTCTCTATGTCTTGAAAATGGCTAATACAATAGAACAATATCGGGCCGCAATCGGACTTTTCTATTGTAAGTGTAGATGTACATCAAAATCACTGCTATTTTATGTACTAAGATTTAATGATTTTGTTTATTTTTTTATTGAGTGTCTTACTTATATTTGGAATGATTAACTTAAGTATTGTAGACACTCATGTTCTGTTATGGGGAGATAATACGATCAGTATTTCTGAAAATGAAAGTTTATTTTTAAATGTGCAATTGTTTATCAAGAGATCTGGTCGTTTTTGAAGTATTTTGATTCGTTTGTACATACTACATATATTTAAATTCTGTACATGCATTACCTATGTAAAATAATCTTATTGACCTTTGGTTCCAGTGTAAATTAATTTTTGAACAATACTCTGTGTAATTAATTGTTATTAAGGAGAGGACGTTCTAAGTATTAAGTACTTGTGTCCAATCCTTTTGTTGTAACATCTTAACAATAAAATATGTTCAAACCAACCAAACCAAACCAAAGCACCTGCATGCAGACAGGAAAAAAGCTCGTTTCGTTGCAAATGTGGAAAGTTGTAGTATTATCATGATTATGAAGGTCAGGGAAACTAGCCTGGTTCCTTGGTTCATCCACACCAAGGAAGGATTGCTATGGAGTTCGTACACGAAACATCCTAGGGTGGAACCCGGATATGAAAACTAAAGGAAACACGACCAATAGTGTCAAGTTAATCTTCGCGTCCTTTCCTTGAATTGTTCTATTACTACAAAGGAAAACAAGTTTGTTCTTATAACCCGATGTTCGAGCTTTTAATTTTTTTTTTAATTTTGTATAAAGTATAGGTTAACAAAAGTAATAAAAATGCTGGTTGTTTTTCCCGTCATTTAAAAAAAATATTAAATTTAACACAGTGAATCTGTATTCGGTAATAACCTTTTGCTTGAATAAATAGATCTGCCAGAGAGCTTTGCAGTTTATCAGAAGGTTGTTGTTGATATACCCCGGTGCGGTGAACAATGCCCCAATTTTTTTCTGAGAATAGTGTTGTATTTGATAGACTGCTAAGTTGTAAGAGTGAAAACATTATGTAAATCAAACATTACAGTCACATTTTTTTAATTTTCAGGTAAATAAGATTCTAAACACTAGCGCTTTATATCGTTTGGGGGTGAGTGTTGGGGTTGGGAATTCCCGTATATACTTAATTATATACTATATGCTTCCATCTGCCCCTCAGTACAGTCAGATATTTTTTTCTTTTATTTTTTCTTCCTTTTTATTTTCTTTGTATTTTTTTATTTATTTATTTATTTTTGCTTGACGGTACCCCCCCCCCCCCCATTTCCTCGATATTTCTTCCTATAGGTTTAAATAGAACCACGGAGAAACGGAAACGATTAACAAAATTATTTATGATCAATTCGCGATAATCATTACAAAACAAGCTTCTGTGAGTCGTTATTTTGGATGGTCACTTAGTATTACTATGCGACAAAGTCAGGTGAAATATCAATGGAAAGGGGTGTCATTATTGGTGAATCAGTGTACACACGGTGTGTTATGACACACCGCTGGTAGTCATGTTTTTATAGGTTTGGCATTAGGTATCGTGTACCCATTGGTTTTCTCATCTAACGATACAAAGACGATCCGTTTGATTAGTACTTCCGTCACTGCCCAGGGCATGCAGTAATAACACGGCAGTAAGGTGCTACTAAAGTCAAACATTAACCGATTCTGTTCAGAACTTCAGAACGATAAGAATATAATCATTCCGTCAAAAAATCATAATAATAAAAGGTAAGAAGATTCTAATAATAGTTTAAAATGATCAAAACTTCAAGTTTTCACCCTAATTATTGAATAAAACATTACTGTGTTTTATTTATTTATTTACTTACTTATTTATTTATTTATTTATTTCCCCTTTAAAAATAGCTTTCAACTTAATTTGTATTGACAGATCAGGGATTAAGGAAGGAGGTTGTTATACAATATATGGAAAGAATAAAAAGAAAGATGTATGAGAATAAATTCATACATATCAGACGTTTTACAGTGATACTATAATCCTGTAATGTCGGGATTATTTCTCATTTAAATTAGTTATCAGTTTACAAGAGATCAGTGTACAACTTCTTTCATTCGATGTTGTCACTCAACCCATGTAAACTCTAGTCAATTCGAGTTTTTAAGTTGTAAGATTCATTTTATTTTCCCAGCAACATATGAAATTTCTATGTAAAGATTTTTATAAAAATTGCAAGTGGGTTAATTTGCTTTGAGATCTGTATTCAGTTCAAAAGAATAGTTCAGTAAACTGATGGATGATATTTTGCAATTCAATATCTGTGATAAAAAAAAGGTCAATGATACTAGTATTCTGTAGTTGTGAATAAAGATATTTTCAGTATATGTTAACAATATCCCAAAACTTACTGTAACTGAAAATAAGGTTTATGTCATTAACAGACGATACGCACACATAAACCTTTCTGACGCGCAAACAATTCTTAATCATATACATGTAATTTTGATAATTAATATTTTATTTAAAAAAAAAAAGGAATTAAACGGAAGAAAATAAAAATAATGTATTGATGGACATGTATTGATTAGATAGATAGATCAGTCAGAGCATTATAGGGAGCATTTTGCCTAAAGGATATTTACGAAATGTTAAGATGTATGTTATTCAATCACTTGTGATTTAACAGAAGAAACGGAGATTGTAACAAGAAGTAACCGATTTACAGATATCTTGTCTTCATTTATCACTTCAGAAAATTAATTTTTTATCCAAGAATTTAAATATGAAAATGAAGATTTAATATAGTATCTTTCTTTTTCAGCTTTCGGCTCCTTAAAAGTAACTAAGATGACAACAATACAGATAGCAATTCTTTTGTTTTGGATGGCCGTGGTATGTGTACAAGGACAGGATTTTGACTTATCACAATTTGACTTTAGTGGAGTTAATTTAAATGCAAATCAGCCATCTAGCAGTGGCCCAACGCAAGCTCCCGCTGGATTGGCATTTTCAAATCAGGCATCGGGGAGCAATTTTGCACAACCACCAATGGTGGCTCCCCAAGGGAACCAACAGCCAAACCAGCCCATGTTTAGTAACCCACAACAACAGGGAAACCAATTGGCCTTTCCATCACAAAATCAAAATCAACCACCTCAAACCCAGTTCCCTCAAACAAACATACAGTCTTCGCGCGTAAATAGTTTGACCCCAGAGGAAAGCTGGTTAACAGTGGGTGGATCTCAGATGCAGAATCGTAACCCGGGGTTGACTGGTCCAATGGTGAACGGCATACCCCCCAACAGTAACGGACAATCCGGCTTCCCAAATCAGAATGGGTTTGCCCAAAGGGGTACGCAGGGAGGATTCCTCAATAGAGGTCCTCCTGGCCCAGGTTTTACAAATCAAGGACCCATGCTTCCTCCCAATAGGAGACCAGGTGGCGGATTTGAACAGTTTGGAACACCAGGAAATGACATGCTCACATTTAACGTGAACGCCATGGGACAAGGGCCCAGCGATTTCAGTGCTTTTGACAATAATCCTTTTGCTGGCACTCCTTTCGGAGATGGACTTAATATTGATCAAAATCAGTTTGGTAACCCAAATGTTGGAAACCCTAATACGAGAATTCCAAATATGAACACATTTGGGAGGCCACAGGTCACCATAGTCGATGCTGCTAATCTCCCTCCAAGTGTTCAAATGGCGATGAACATGAACGGAAGACCGGTGGGGGGCTTTATGGGACCTGTCCCCGGGGGATTACCCGGCTTAGCGAGTTTTACAGGATTTCAGCCACAGATACTACCGTCACCAATCCAACAACAGAGTCGTGGAGGGTTTGGGGGACTGCTAAGCAGGCGTAAGTCTAAAATTACAGATCTAGAGTCTCGTAGGAAACAAGATTTTTAATAATTTTCAATTAGCAGTGTCTTTTATGTATGCTTATATCATTACTATTTTACAAACATTTTTCCATTCTCGACATAAAATGTCTAATATGCACATGATCAATACAAAACATTTGGCATTTCTGATGTTCTAAAAAAGATTTGGCGTATTCTAGATTAAAAAAAAAGAATAAATAAATAGAAAAAAATACTAAGTATTAATTCAGATGTAATTATCATTTAAAATGAATTTCATTGTGGTAAATGAAATTTTCTAGACTTTTTACACACATTTAGAACACGATTATTTTCATTTGATTGCAGTTTTTGGGTGAGCCACATTACCACAACAGGTTCATAATCGGGAAAAGACAATCTTCTACATCAATATTTTATTTGAGATGCAGCTAGGAGATTTTTAGAGTCGTCCTTTTCTACAAACAACCACGGAAGTTACCACTGAAGTAGTGCTAAAAGTACATATAGGTTTATATATATATATATAACTTGCTGAATTCTGATCTCTGAAGAAGAATATCAACGTATAAAGTCTACCACTGAGCCATTGGATTTCACGCATTGTTTAACATGCTGCTCATTGCAAAAAAAAGCATTCGTCTGCATTTAATTTGTAAACACAAAACAACGAAATCTAAATCGATGATGAATTTCCAAACTACTTCAAAAATAACACTATTCTTTATTTCTTTTTTTTTCTTCTTAATTCCATGCCACCGGTGTAATTTTATCAATGTTGTTAGGTGTGTGCAGTGCGAAAATGATTAAAATAAGGTGAATCTTTTCTGTTTTGTGACATGATTTTACTTGCTATCTCCCTGAAAAAGGCCTATAGGGGATAGAAAATATATCTCGCTTGAAACACGTGAGATCCTAAATACGACGTATGTTTATATATTAATAATTATTGAATTTTCCTATTCTCAACTCAATACTTAGTGTTCTCTAGGACAAAAATGTCAATTATTTTTTTTAATTTATTGATGCTGTTTGTTGAAATAAATTGTTGATGTTAAATGTGTAAATTATACATCCTTCAAATCATGTTAAGTTGGTAAATTCTTGAGGAGGAACAGTGTGATACACTAAAAAATTCATATCGTTTTTACCTCACCAGAGCCGAAGGCTAATGTGAGCTTTTTTGATCACATTTTGTCCGGCGTATCTCTCAGTCTGTCTGTAAACGTTTCACATTTTCGACTTCTTCTCAAGAACCACTGGGCACATTTCAACTAAACTTGTCACAAAGTATCTTTGGGTGAAGTGGATTCAAGTTTGTTAAAATAAAGGGTCACGCCTTTTTTCAAAGAAGGGGGGGGGGTTAATTACAAATTAGTGCAAAAAAATCTTCTTTTAAAGAACTACTGGCCCAGGAAAGATAAAACTTATGTGGAAGCATCCTGAAGTAGGTAGAATTAAGTTTGTCAAATCATGACCCTCAGGGATAGGACGGGCCAACAGTGGACAAAGTCTTACAGACGAATATATAGGAAAAATCTTTTGAAATATTCTTCTCAAGAAGAGCAAAGCCATTCTTGGTCATATTTATATGGAAGCATATATGTATAGTGTAGAATCAAATTTGCTAACATCATGACCCCGGGGGGTAGGGCGGAGCCACAATGGACAATCAAAGTTTTACATTGAAATTTTTGGGATAAAATCTTTAAATATATTCCTCTCCAGAACAGCAAAGACATGATTGATCATAATTATGTGGAAGCATCCTGAGGTAGTGTAGAAACAAGTTCGTTCAAGTCATGACCCCCGGGTTAGGGTAGGACCACAATGGACAGTAAAAGTTTTACATAGGAATACATCGGAAAAATCTTTAAAGAAACTTCTCAAGAACGGCAAAGCCATGATTAGCTAGATTTATATGGAAGTATCCTCAGGTAATGAAGATTCAAATTTGTTCAAATCATGACCCCTGTGGGTAGAGCGGGGCCACAATAGACGATCAAAGTTACAGATAGGAATGTATAAGAAAAATCTTTAAAAATAGTCTCAAAAACAGCAAAGCTTGATTGATCATGTATAAAGCATTCTCAGGTAGAATCAAGTTATATTGGAAGAATCTTTAAAACTGTTGAAAGCTGTTGATATTGTTATGAAGCATCCTCACGTAGTTTAAAATTCAAGCTATTTAGCCTACCCTTTCCCCCTTAATTAATCCTTTCAATACTGAACTGATTTGTGCTTTTTTTCTAGCCATATGGTCGGGTGAGCGATGTGGCCCATGGGCCTCTTGTTAAAAAGATTATTTCGTCAAGTTGAACTTTATGGATAAACTCTTTTAAGATTTATATTTTAGATTTATAGCAATCATTTCTAGCAGGAAGTTATGGCGTCTTTCTTCTATAAGAAAATAAATTTAATGATCTTTAAAGCACCCGAATGACAGAAATGCTGGTCATTTTGAATTAAAATACAGTTGTATAGGATAATTTACTTTTGTTCCTTCATAGCTTACCGGTATTTTGCATAAGACAAGCTGATGAGCTTTGGTATAAGAAAGCTAGATCAATTTTCAAAGGATAGGTTTGTCGATCATTTTGAAATTTTTCACTGGCTTGATAATTTTTGCTATATTTGATAGGATGTTTTGCTTTTAAATATATGTCACAAATATGAGTCATCCCTAATTTTTCTGCATAAACATCATCTAGTTGTTTAATACTTGCCTATCCTTTATTGATTAAACTAAGAACACTTAAAACCTTATCAGTAGCAAGAATGGACTCTGTAAACTTGAAATATCGCAAATTGTAAGTATTTTCTCATCGTATTTCTTTTCGAAAATAAAAGAAAAATACGGAATGAACTTTCTTAACACCCTTTATATAATTCATTTAAGAAAATGGAATTTTATGTAGCATTAATTGTGTAAACGCAATTTAATTCTCATTTATAGTTTATTTCGCATTTAATGCATATTTTATTTCATTTCAAATCACTTTACTGCGAATTAAATGTTCCGTGTGAATGGCAATAAAAGACCCAATTGTATTATTTTGGTAAACTATTACAACTTTCAAAAAAATTGTTAACAAACAAAATTGGTTGACGTGATGTAGGTAACAACGTCGTCGTCATTGAACTCTAAGAAAACTACATATATAAATTCAATTCACTAGACTGAATATATTTTTAAAAAAACAGAGAAAGGATGACTGCGCTTAAGAATATGTGAAATTTGCGTCAAAATAAACTTTCAAAACAGACATTTTTCTTTCAATTGCAGAAATGATCAACATCAACTCTACAACTTTTCTTAATTATAATAAAAAAAATTATGTGTTTACGATTTACAAATCTGTTTTCTAAGGCAGAGGTCATCGCCCACTTTATTTTTACTGACTTTATGCAGAGCATGTTTGTTCTCCTTTTACATGTAACAGTAGTTGTATATTTGCATTAGTAATGGCGAAAAGATTAATAGACAACCACGCGCTCATATAGTTTAATAGAGAAAAAAACTGCTTTTTTCTTACACTCGCTCTCTCTGTTGTAACCAAGGGCTGTGACACGTTGAATATTATAATTCACCCCGTGATATCTTTCCTAAAGTAACTTTGTGAATATTAATTCCGTCACGTAACTTATTTGTAACATGTTTTTGAACATGTTAAATACTAGTAGTCGGCCATCAGTTTAAAATATTCTTTACTTACATGGATGGACTTATAAATACGTTTAAAACCTTTGTAAATAATGTACTTTTGCCATGCAGAATAAATATGAAGATGGAAAAAAGTGATCTCGTATTTTTCGGAAATGTCATTATTATTCATCTAGTCTAATTTTATATCCATCATTCTTACGATGTTAGCTTCACCTCTCATGTGCATACATAATGTTCAATCAAGGGCATGTAAGTGTAAATTCTGTTTTTGAAAAACCATAGGGACAAAAAGCATGATACAAATGTATGAGGGTGCACGTGGAAGTTTTTGCAAGGGTGTGTCAGTGTGGTACATTGTAGATAGCATGTATGGGAGCGTTTACAATATTCCCATTCTTTTAATGCTCTATTCAAACACTAACAAATATTCATTAATATATTCATTTAATACTTTAATAAAAATAATCATTTATGAAAAGATATACAAATTCAAAAACATTCACAGCCATATAAAAATAAATGCATATGTACACAAAATGATTACACCATTTTAAGCCTGGCTACACTACAATATCAGTCGATGAACACTTCAAGGTATGAAGATCTAATTATATAATCGGGATAATATCAACTGTACATGCATATTGATTATTTTGAAATGAGAAATAAAAAAAAAACAAACAACCCTAGTGATAGACTGTAATCTAAACATGTTTTGTTTTCGCCCGCGAAAACATATGTAAGTAAGTAAGTAAGTAAATTATTTATTATAGTGACATGTGTATTGTTACAGTAGTACAATATATTTTACAACAATAAGCTTAGTTTCTTACACCCGGCCCAAAGGACCTATATGTCACTGTTAATATTTTAACAATTTATATACAGTATACAAAGGCACAGAATGAAAATAAATGATATTAGAATGTTCTTTTTGTGAAGGTCTGGCGAGTTTTAAATTTGATTGTTTATATACAATACACCGTTTCCTCTTTAATATTATGAAATAGGACAATGTCTTTTAAATTAATTTGTTTGTATACACTCAAAAAAAATTTTAAATTTCAAAAATATAAAAAGTATGGCAATACATGTAAGATACAAAATTTTACGAAAGCATTTAAAGCAATAATACTGAGAAAACTGAGAGCTAACTTATACATGTAGGAAAGTGAGTCATCTTTAAAAATTAAGGTTCTGAAAATTTTATTTACTGCAGCAGTGTAATGTTGAAAACTAATAAAAGTAATTTAAACAGATATAAATATAACTGAAATAAGTGATTGGTAAGTATTTAATTTAGGTGTATCATTATTATGGATTTGAAGTCAAACTTTGTACTATTCAGATATAGTGTTTCAGATAAACTAAGATCTACTTAAAAAAAATTCCATTTAATTTGTGATTACATATATTTAGGAGAAACAAAGGAATAAGGGATCAACCTTAGGAAAGACTACGGTTGTTGTCACTTCTGCTGAAAAAAGACATTAATTTCAAAATACAATAAAACAACAACATAACAATGACAGGGGCTTGCCATAAATTTTGTTATCGAACGTTATAAAGATCCATCCAAGCCAACTGTAAAATTTGGCATATTTATTCTCCTATGCTTTATTAAGATAAAGGTTGCGTTTGATCTTAGATCTTTGATATACAACTTACATTTAATTTATTAGAACTTTTGTTTTATAAAAATACCGGGTATGAGAAGAATTCTTTTAAACTTTATACTTGAAAGTCTTTAAGGTTAAGCTCTAACAAAGGGCATTACCTGTTCTGGTTTGTAGATCAATAAAACCTTAAAAAGAGAAACACAGCATTTAGAACGATTACGAATACAGTCCATACTCGTAAACTCGTATCATGTACTGTAAACCAACTTTTATTCGTGTGCGATAAATGTTCGGGAGTTTTGCAACCTTCATAAAGTCGCGAATATTAATATTTTGCTTTGTTTTTGTACAAAACGTTTCGATTCCTTATTCGTGAAAAGTAATTGTCGTGGATTGATTACACAAATGACGCAAATAATAGTTGGTTAACAGTATATTTAGAACTCATGCTGCTCCGTAAATATTTTTCAAAAAGCAGAACCTTAAGATTTGAATGTATTCTATACAACTCTCCTACAAAAAAGATAGGAAAACGAATGTCACAAACTTTAAATATATCCAGTACTTACAATCTCTTTCAATCAATATCTGGGATTATTTGTAATGTTTAGGTATAGTTTCAGCTCTGGACCTAGCGTTTTCACAGCTGTGATAGTTTGATCAGGAGTACAACTCTTGTTAGATTCTTTTGTAATGATATTTATAAGCACTTGATAAATTCTTGCATTGCACTAAAATAAATTTGAAAGATGATTTCAGTTCAAGAAGATTTCACATCTTATTTCGGAAAAAAAGAAGAAAGTATTTTTTCTTTTCTGAAACCAATATACAATGTAAACGTCAATAAATGAAAGATGTACATTTTTATATGTATGTCTGAAAGTAATATAAAGATTTTGGTTTATTTTTCACCCAGGAGCAACAACGGGTGAATAAGGGTGCTGTACAGTTTTCGTTTTTTAAAAATCTATGATATTAAGTTGAAGACATTATAACACCTTTTGAAAAAAGATTTTGCGATAGGGAAAACACGTGAAGCTCTTTTTAAATCGAAAATGTCTTATGGATAAATACCTGCAGAAAGCATGGAAGTCTGACGTTTTTGTCAGGTTAGCTTGATGCTCCACTAGACAATTCTCACTAGCTTCTTTTACATAAGTTATATTGTCAGATGGATTGACTTTAGTTTCTACAAAATAATATGACAGAATCAAGTACGCTGTATTAAAAACCAAACAGGACATTTTGAGACATCTGCTTCATGAGATTAAACTACGTTAAACTAAAATTCTTTTAAAAAATTCAACCTAATTAATACTGAACTTTTGAAATAATAAAAATATATCTTTATATAATAATCTGTATCTTGACAAGTATGACCACATCCATTTAAGCAGGATTTCTGTATCCCTGTACAATTTCTGTCCATTTGACATGCCTCTAGGATATTCCAGTGGAGTTTCTTGCTACTGCTGGACATTCGCCGTCCTTCAATTCTATGTCGTAATAATATTATTTCTAAAAGCAACGAACTAGATGCCTCTATAAACACATATGTTTAAAATACGGATTATGCATACCTCCTCTAAATAAGAAATAGTTGTTCACTTCTAGAATGTGAATTCTGCCTTTCTGCGTTTCTTCTAAAACTGAAGTTTGGGGGTCTGCTACCGATAGTTTGCTGGTGTCCAGTGTGATTTCGATATCGGCATACACGCTTCCTTTTCTGTAAGCAGTAAGTTTTTTTTAAATCATTAATGTCAACAATCAAAGATGTATACATTTCTTTTTGTGAATAGGTTATGTCGGAATGAATGTTTTATGAATGAGAGTCTTAAGGAAAATTGTATTGATAGAGAAAATTAAAGGATTGATAGGTTACTAACACTTCCTCGTAATGGCAACACGAATACAAAAGTAATCAAAGGAGGGTTCAAATATTCTCACTCACCTAAATCTGACTACAGTTATTCCCAGAATTCCTGGATGGTTCTCAGATGCTACTGAAATCTAAATAAAAAAAAGTAATTTTGCCAAAGTTGTTTTGAAAAGTTTTTAAGGAATTGTTTTCAATTCAAAAAGACCTTCATCATGCTCTTTGTGTTTATTTAGAAAAAGAAAATCATTAATACATCCTTTTTTTCAAAGGAAATTATTAAGCAAAGCTAGAAGACACAGAATTATGAAAATGGTTAGAGACATGTGTTAAAATATTCTTACATTTGACACTATAGTTCGGTTCCATTCTTGGAAGCATAGAGACCCTGAATCAGACAAAGATTCACTCCAATTCAAGGAGCTCAGCTGCAGGCTGAAGGCCACTTTCTGTACTGGAAACAAAGATAAAACGTGACTGAACATCAAAACTTATTTTTTTTTTACAATATTTTATTCAATAACATAATAACAATAACTGTGGAGGTAATGCCTCCTCAGAGGCCCTCGCAGATGTACCCTCACCTGGGGTGCCAGGAGCTCCCTGGATCGGATAGAAAAAAAGAATTGTACATATCAAAGATAATAATTATGTGGTTAAATACAGTAGGGTAGAATAGAATAAGCAAAGAATGCATACATGACAGTTCACATTTGATGAGTACAAAAAAAAAGTTTCATTCATATTTCGTATTTGTTTTAAGTATATTTATATATATCAAACTACAGCAATTTTACAAAAAATATTCGTAGGGGGCACCAACGCATCAAGTCCAAAAATCCCCCTACGATTATACACTTCAAAGGCCAGTCACCTTTGGATGTAAAGATGGTATCAATTTTTTTTTTCAGACAACTTTGATTTTTTTCCTTTAAATATTGTTGTCTATAATCATGATAATACATAAATTATTATATAACATAAACACATCTTATAAATAATAAACATATATTCATATGTACATGCATAGAAATTGATCAATTAAGCAATTTGTATCAGAAACTTTCTTCAATTTTTTACAATATATTTATTTTCCAGTTCTTATATTTTGATCTTTTAAGAGCGCAATAAAACATACTTAAGGATTTTTTAACATGACAAAGAATTGCTGATGGGGATTCAGCTATTTCTTCTAGTCTACACATCATTTTGTATTTATAGATTCTAAGGGCTATAAATGATATAAGATTATTTAATAAGAGTGTATTTTCGTTAACTTCATTGTAAAATCCTACAACTATAAGTTTCCATGATATATTAAATTTTAAAATTTCACTGACAGTATTCCATATTCTTTGAACGTTTTGACATTCGTATATTAAGTGTTTGTTTGTTTCAACACTTTCCGTACAATATGGACACAGATTAGATATGTCATTCCATTTGCTTAAGTAACTCCTATTATTAAGAAGATTATTAAGAATTCTGTAGTTAAAATCAGAAATTTTTTTGTCAAAAGCTTTGACAATTTTGGAAAAATATATTTTGGAAAAATATTGACTTTGGATACCGAATTCTTTTTTGTATTTATTGATGTAGCATGGCTTTACAATTTTTTTGTTTTTAAAAATTTCATAGTAGAACTTGCATTTATTGTCTTTGATGCAGTGATATTGATTATCATTAAAAAGGAAATAGTACGTATTTCTGATATTTGTATATTTTGATAAGCTGAAATCGAACTGCTTCATGTATTTCTGAAAAATATTCTTTAATGTCAAGTATTCACAATATAGATTATTTTTTTTAACAAGTAAATTTGAAAAGTATTCAAGTGGCCTTAAACCATTTTCATCCACAATATCCTTTACATATAAAATTCCAGCGTCATACCAGTTTTCGAAGAAAAGTACCTTATTTTTGTAATTAAAAATCTTGTTTCCCCATAAAGATTGTTTCAAAAAGTCTGGTGTAGTCATTTTACTTATTTCTATTGAGCTCTTAGATTCATTAAAAGCTTCAAAAATTTCTCTATAAAATATCGGAAGACGCTTAAGTATATTGTGATTGTTTATTGCTAATTCATTAGTGTGTAACATATAGATAATATCTTGCTTTCTTAAATTAAAGTTTTCTAGAAAGATTTTAATATTGTTGTTTTCGTTAGATATCAACTTGGAAATCCAAGCACATTTAATTGCTTTCGCTTTAGACTCTATATCCACAACTCCTATACCACCCTGCTCTATGTCTCCTATTAAAGTTTTTCGTTTTATTCTGTCTCTCTTATTCCAAATAAAGTTAAAGATAATTTTATTTATATTTTTCATGATGTCAGCACTAGGGCATGGCAAGAGTGAGAGGTTGTAAATTAATTTGGATACAGCAAGGTTGTTAATGATGCAAGTTTTTCCAAATATAGTTAATTTTCTTTTTTTCCATGATTCAAAAAGTCTTTCAAGCTCTTTAACTCTGTTTCCCCAATTTTTCTCTATACATTTCTCTATATCATGACCTACGTGAATTCCTAAAACCTTAATAAATTATTTGTTAACCTTTATCCCATATATGTTATGATCTGTATCCTTCAGATTGCCTAGTAACATGCATTCAGTTTTGCTAATATTAAGAGTTAACCCAGATATATTTCCAAAGTTATTTATACATGTAATTATGTTCCCCAAACGAAGTTGGGGAACATATTGTTTTTACTCTGTTTCTTATTATTATTATTCTTATTATTATTATTATTTTTCTTCCTGGGAAAATCTTTTCCGCGAGTGATCTTGTGAACTACACATCCGACTTAGGTGAAACCTTTTTAGGGTAAGTAGGCATGTTATGTAGATTTGCGGAATCAAGGTCATTTTGCGCGCACATGCTTGCAAGAGCGCGCACGTGCAAAACTTAAAATGACCAATATATAATGGATATAACCGTAACTTTTCTATTTTGTGACGAAATGTTTCGAAACTTATAATGTAAGGATATATTAGTAGTATGCACAAGATGACATGGTCAAAATAGCAAGATCGCACGCGCATGCACGTGCACTTTGCTTTGATTGGCTGAAACTGAAGTCTCAATATCTTTTTTGTTTTTTGATAAAATCATTTGAAATTTTGAACATAGTCATACATTAGGGAGATCTACAGCCTGTAATATAAGATTTATCATGAAAGCATGTGCATGCACATGTGCTTGCAAGAGCTCGCACGTGCAACACGAGAAATGTCCAATATAATTGATACAGACGTAACTATTTAAATTATTGATGAAATGCTTTGAAATTCATATTATAAGTATATATTAGAAGGATAGACAAAATGACATGGTCAAAAAAGTAAGATCTCACGCGCATGCACGTGCGCTTCGCTCTGATTGGCTGAAACTAAAGTCTCAATATCTTTCTTGTTTCTTGTCATAATCCTTTGACATTTTGAACATAGACCTACATTATGAAGATCTACAGCGTGATATACAAGAATTTTCATGAAAGCATGCGCATGCCTGCGTGCTGCAATCTGATTGGCTGAAACTTTAAATGGCTATATCTCCTTTGTTTTTTGACGAAATGCTTTGAAATTTAAAAGATAGTCATGCATTAGGATATACTACAATATGATGTAGAAAAAAAAATCATGAAATCACGCGCATGCACGTGTGCTGCAATCTGATTGGCTTAAACTTGAAATGGCTATAACTCCCTTGTTTTTCAACCAAACAGGATGGGATTTAGAATATAGATAGATATAAGGGACTCCTACAAGAAGGTATGGTCATCATGCACGTGCACGCACGTGCGTGCATTTGGAACGAGTAAAATGAAAAATACGTTTGAAAGAGTGATTTTTCATACTTTTGGACTGAATGCTTTAATATATTGTATATTAAGATATGTAGATAGTGTAGACAAGATGATATGATCATAACGCAAATGCATTCACATGCGCACGGGTGCAATGCTAAAATTTGAATATAATTGGTATCCTTCTGAGAAAACGTTGTTAAAGTCAAAAATGCACAGAGTTTGTCTTATTTAATGAAGGTTACAGGGAATATGGCACCAAAAAGGAGTTGGGGAGCGTTTGGGGAACATCTGTAACGGTCCCCGTTACAATTAGCACTAGTTATGTTCCCCAAACGAAGTTTGGGAACATATTGTTTTTACTCTGTTTCTTATTATTATGTTCCCCAAACGAAGTTGGGGAACATATTGTTTTTACTCTGTTTCTTATTATTATTATTAAGGTCTTCCGTTTCCAACGGAAGACCTTATTGTTTTCGTTCGGTTTCTTTTTCCCTATTATTATTATTTTTTTCTTACCGATTTTTGTGCACGCGAGTTCTCGGAAACGGCTCGGTCGATTTTTATGAAACTTTCAGATCTGATAGACAGTGATCTGAACCTTATTGGAAATTTTTTATATGTACGTCGTCACTTCCGGTCGTGAGATATGGACGATTTACTGATTTTTAGAGGGTCAGCTTGTCCTGAGATCTCCTCCTAAACGACTTAAGATATTGAGTCAAAATTTTCAGTGAGAGTAGAGGAAGGTTCGCTGAGTTGCATAGGAGTTGCAAACTTTTCTAGCGTAAAAGACACCGGAGATCGGTGGGGCCCAAAAAATGTCTCAGAAACATCTCACAAGGTTTGACACCTTTTATTTCACATCTTTTTACCTGTTCATAATTTGTTTAAACATATTGAAGAAAAGTTCTGCATAATGTAGAGAGCATTTACATAATACCAAGAAAAAGGGGCTGACCCCTCAAATTAGGGTCTCAGAAGGGCAGAACGTCCTTTTGTGATATCTCTTTAATGAGCAATATTTTGTTATAAATTACTGAAGCAAAAATGTTTATCTTAACAATTTGCAACAATATATTGTAAAACTATGATCATAGGTTACGAAATTAGGAGCCATAAGAGGTCAATACTTAATCTTTCCATTCTTTATACCCCAAAAGGGAGAACTATTTTGATAAGGAGTATTGAATAAAAGATATTTAGAATCGTATTCTAAACAATAGACAACCATTCAACTTTTGCATTTATAGCTTTTCTTAATGTTATATAAATCAAAAAAAAAAAAAATAAATCACATAAAAGAAGTTTTGATATCATAATGTTTTAACAAAAATTTAAGTCAAAATCCTATCTCATCTTATCAAAAAATCGGACGGAAGACCTACTCGTTGCTCGCAACGAGATCTCATCTAGTTATTATTATTATTATGTTCCCCAAACGAAGTTGGGGAACATATTGTTTTTACTCTGTTTCTTATTATTATTATTCTTATTATTTTTCTTCCTGGGAAAATCTTGTCCGCGAGTGATCTTGTAAACTACACATCCGACTTATGTGAAACCTTTTTAGGGTAAGTAGGCATGTTATGTAGATTTGCGGAATCAAGGTCATTTTGCGCGCACGTGCTTGCAAGAGCGCGCACGTGCAAAACTTGAAATGACCAATTTATAATGGATATAACCGTAACTTTTCTATTTTGTGATGAAATGTTTTGAAACTCATAATGTAAGGATATATGAGTAGGATGCACAAGATGACATGGTCAAAATAGCAAGATCGCACGCGCATGCACGTGCGCTTTGCTCTGATTGGCTGAAACTAAAGTCTCAATATCTTTCTTGTTTTTTGATAAAATCATTTGAAATTTTGAACATAGTCATACATTAGGGAGATCTACAGCCTGTTATATAAGAATTGTCATGAAAGCATGTGCATGCACGTGTGCTTGCAAGAGCTCGCACGTGCAACACGAGGAATGACTAATATAATTGATACAGACGTAACTATTTAAATTATTGATGAAATGCTTTAAAACTCATATTATAAGTATATATTAGAAGCATAGACAAGATGACATGGTCAAAAAAGCAAGATCTTACGCGCATGCACGTGCGCTTCGCTCTGATTGGCTAAAACTAAAGTCTCAATATCTTTCTTGTTTTTTTACGAAATCCTTTGAAATTTTAAACATAGGCATGTATTAGGATATCCTACAAAAAGATATATAGCAATATCATGAAAACGCGTGCATGCACGTGCGCTGCAATCTGATTGGCTTATGCTTTAAATAGCTATAACTCCCTTGGTTTTCAACCAAACAGGATGGGATTTGAAACATAGATAGATATTATAGACTTCTACAAGATGGTATGGTCACCATGCACATGCATACACGTGCATGTACGTGGACTGCAATCTGATTGGCTGAAACTTTAAACAGCTATATCTTCCTTGGTTTTCAACCAAACGGGGTGGGATTTAAAACATAGATAGATGTAATGGACTTCTACAACAAGGTATGGTCATCATGCTCATGTATGTACGTGCTTGCACGTGAAATGAGTAAAATCAAGAATACAGTTTAATAAGCGTATTTTTTTTAATACTTTTGAATTAATTAGTTTAATATTTAGTATATTAAAATATAAAGATTGTTTAGACAAGATGATATGGTCATTAAGCACATGCATTCACATGCGCACGCGTGCAATGCCAGAATTTGAATGAACTTGGTACTTTCTGGGCAAATGTTGTTAAAGCCTCAAATGCATACAGTTTGTCTTATTTAATGAAGCTTACAGGGAATGTGGCACCAAAAGGAAGTTGGGGAGCGTTTGGGGAACATCTGTAACGGTTTCCGTTACAATTAGCACTAGTTATTATTATTATTATTCTTTTTTCTTCTTATTTCTTCTCCGGTACTTTTTTGTCCGCGAGTGTTCTCAGAAACTGTTCACCCAACTGAGCTAAAACCTTTTTAGGGTTAATAGGTGTGTTGTGTAGGTGTGCGGAACGAAGGTCATTTTGCGCGCATACGCCTGCACGTGCGGGCGCGTGAAATGACTGAAATGACTAATATATTTAATATAGCCATAACTTTAACATTTTCCGATGAAATGCTTTGAAACTCATTATATAAGGATATATTAATAGTGTAGATAATGTGACACTGTCAAATTAGCAAGAACTCACGCGCATTTACGTGCGCTTCGCTCTGATTGGCTGAAACAAAAATCTCAATATCTTTTCCGTTTTTTGACGAAATGGTATGAAATTTAAAATATAAGCATAATTTAAGATGTCCTACAACATGATGTATAACATTTGTCATGAAAGCATGCGCATGCACGTGCGCTGCAATCTGATTGGCTTAAACTTCAAATGGCTGTAACTCCCTTGTTTTTCAACCAACCACGATAAGATTTAGAACATAGACAGACACAATAGACTCCTATAAGAAGTTACGGTCATCATGCACATGCATGCACGCGCATGCACGTGCGCTTTGCTCTGATTAGCTGAAACAAAAATCTCAATATCTTACTTGTTTTTTGACAAAATACTTTGAATTTTAAAACATAATCATACCTTAATACGTCCTAAACTATGATATATAAAAGTTTTCAAGAAACCACGCCCATGCACGTGTGCTGCGATCTGATTGGCTTAAACTTTAAATGCCTATAACTTTTTTGATTCTCAACAAAACAGGATGAAATTTAGAATATGAATAGATATGACGGATTCTTACATTATGCTACTATCAAACTTGAATGCAAGGACTTGCATGCACGTGTGCGCGCGCAATGCGTTAAATGACCGATTTACTTGATATAGTCGTAATTTTTTTTATGAAACGTTTCAAAATTCAAAGAATAGAAACACATTAAAAGTGTAGTCACGATGATATAGCTTTCATGCATTGCACCTTCGCGCGCGTGCAATGATCAAATGACTTGTATACTTGATATGGCCGTTACTTTTATATTTCTTTATGAAATGCTTTGATGACCTTGACCTTTGACCTTGACCTTTGACCCCTTGACCCAAAGGTCACAATCCAGCTCAAGTTCGTAGATGTATTTACAAACTCACTTTAACAAATGCTTAGAATAAAAAAGTCAAAACCCCCCCCCTTCTCCTTAAAAAAAAAAAAATCAATAACAACGTAGAAAATTTCTCTGAAACTCGATCAACACCTGGGATCGACATAAAATTTCACTTAAGGTGCAGAAAAGACTTCATAGAAAGTTTCCTGAAAGTTTTACGGTAAGTCTCTAAAGTATATAGAAATTATGAATTTTTAGGGCAAAAATTACAAATTCTGTCGTGTTTGAAATTTAAGTGCAGACGAACAAAGATATGATATAAACCTTTTAAAGCCTATTTCTCCAGATGTCGTTAATAGCATTCAATTCTACTGATATGAATTAATATTTTAATACCAAGCATTCTTCTTTTATTTCACCATTGAAATTTATCTGAATTTTTTTTAGAATTACACAATCCCCAGAAATAGCGAGTTTCGGTATATTAAAAAGCAATACACGTTTCTTTCCAGTAAAACCTCACGTGTTTGAATTCATGAAAAAATATTGATAAGGGGGTGTTAAACAATACCTGTCACATTAGCTGACACCAAAAAACCAGGGTACGTACACGACATTTTCTGATTTATTTGCATATGCAAACAGGGCTACCCTCAAATCCACGTGTTTTCCATGTCTTTATAAACATCACAAAAGCACCCCAGGAATTAGCCTCCTATGCCCTGGAGAAATAGTTCCTGTCAAAAAACTTTATTTATTTATAGAGTAGATAAAATTTCCTAGGCACAGGTACCAGAGTTGTCAAACTGGCCTGGAAGGAAATTAAAAAAAACTCTCAAAAGAAAGGAAAATCGGCTTAATGTATGGACCTACAATTGACTAAGTTCATTTTGATTGGTCAATTACCGGTGTGGTACCCCTAGTCGCCTTGAACCCAGTCCTGTCTTTCTGAAGAAAACCAACTCCGAGCCCGATGTAAAAATCTTAGTAGAGAAATGAGAATTTGAATTTTGCTGCCTTATTATGTTCCCCAAACGAAGTTTGTTCCCCAAACGAAGTTTGGGAACATATTGTTTTTACTCTGTTTCTTATTATGTTCCCCAAACGAAGTTGGGGAACATATTGTTTTTACTCTGTTTCTTATTATTATTATTATGTTCCCCAAACGGAGTTTGGGAACATATTGTTTTTACTCTGTTTCTTATTATTATTATTATGTTCCCCAAACGAAGTTGGGGAACATATTGTTTTTACTCTGTTTCTTATTATTATTATTATTATTATTTTTCTTCTTCTTCCTGGGTACTTTTTTGTCCGGGAATGATCTTGTAAACTGTTCGTCCGAGGTAGGTAAAACCTCTTTAGGGTAAGTAGACATGTTATGCAGATTTGCGGAATCAAGGTCATTTTGCGCGCACGTGCTTGCAAGAGCGCGCACGTGCAACACTTGAAATAACCAATATAATAGATATAGTCGGAACTTTTCTATTTTTTGATAAAATGCTTTGAAACTCATAACGTAAGGATACATTAGTAGTATAGACAAGATGGCATGGTCAAAATAGCAAGATCTCACGCGCATGCACGTGCGCTTTGCTCTGATTGGCTGAAACTAAAGTCTCAATATCTTTCTTGTTTCTTGTCATAATCTTTTGAAATTTTGAACATGGTCCTACATTATGAAGATCTACAGCATGATATATTAAAATTTTAATAAAAGCATGCGCATGCGCACGTGCTGTAATCTGATTGGCTAAAACTTTAAATGGCTATATCTCCTTTGTTTTTTGACGAAATGCTTTGAAATTTAAAACATAGTCATGCATTACGATATCCTAAAATATGATATAGAAAATATTCATGAAATCACGCGCATGCACGTGTGCTGCAATCTGATTGGCTGAAACTTCAAATGGCTATAACTCTCTTGTTTTTCAACCAAACAGGATGAGATTTAGAACTTGGATAAATATAAGGTACTCCTACAAGAAGGTGTAGTCATTATGCACGTGCTTGCACGTGCGTGCACGTGAAATGAGTAAAATAAAAAATACACTCGAATGAGTGCATTTTTTAATACTTTTGGATTAAATGCTTTGATATTATTAAAATTTAAGATAGTGTAGACAAGATAATATGGTCGTTACGCACATGAACACGCGTACAATGCCTATTTTTTAAATATATTTTGTATTTTTCTTGGAAGACTGGTGTAGTCTAAATTCCATAAAGTATTTCTTATCTAATAGAGATAACAGGGAATATGGCACCAAAAGGGAGTTGGGGAGCGTTTGGGGAACATCTGTAACGGTCCCCGTTACAATTAGCACTAGTTCTTTTTTCTTCTTATTTCTTCTCCGGTACTTTTTTTGTCCGGAAGTGTTCTCAGAAACTGTTCACCAAACTAAGTTAAAACCTTTTTAGGGTTAGTAGGCATGTTGTGTAGATGTGCCGAACGAAGGTCATTTTGCGCGCATTCGCATGCACGTGCGGGCGCGTGCAATGAGTAAAATGACTGATATATTTAATATGGTTGTAACTTTTATATTTTTTGATAAAATGTTTTGAAACTCATTATATAAAGATATATAAGATGTGTAGATAAGATGACATGGTCAAATTTGCATGAACTCACGCGCATGCACGTGCGCTTTGCTCTGATTGGCTGAAACAGAAATCTCAATATCTTTTTTGTTTTATGATGAAATGCTTTGAAATTTATAACATAGACATGCATTCGGATGTACTACAATATGATATATAAAATTTTTCATGAAATCACGCGCATGCGCGTGCGCTGCAATCTGATTGGCTGAAACTTTAAATGAGTATAACTCCCTTGGTTTTCAACCAAACAGCATGGGATTTACAACATAGATAGACATAAAGGACTCCTACAAGACGGTATAGTCACCATTCACATGCATGCACGTGCGTGCACGTGCGCTTTGCTCTGATTGGCTGAAACAAAAATCTCAATATCTTTTCTGTTTTTTTACAAAATGCTTCGAAATTTAAAACATAAGCATACTTTAAGATGTCCTACAATATGATATATAATAATTGTCATGAAAATACGCGCATGCACGTGCGCTGCAATCTGATTGGCTTAAACTTTAAATGGCTACAACTCCCTTGTTTTTGAACCAAACAGGATGGGATTAAGAACATAGACATACATAATGGACTCCTACAAGAAGGTATGGTCATCATGCACGTGCGTGCACGTGCAAATGAGTAAAATAGTGTAGACAAGATGATATCGTCATAACGCTCATGCAATCACATGCGCACGCCTGCATTGCTTAAATTTGAAATACTTGGTATACTTTTGGGAAAACGTTGTTTACGTCTTAAATGCATAGATTTTGCCTTCTTTAATGAAACTTACAGGGAATATGGCACGAGAAGGGAGTTGGGGAGCGTTTGGGGAACATCTGTAACGGTCCCCGTTACAATTAGCACTAGTTGCTTGTTTAAATGATTCTTTATCGCGGAGTGCTGATGTAGCATCATCAGCGTGTTGTATCATTTTACTATCAGTTGACATCTTAGGAGTTTTAAATCCAATAATTTGATTGTCAGACATTATTTTTATTGATAAAATTTCTGCTACAAATAGGAAGATCATCGCAGAAATAGGACATCCTTGTCTTATGCCTCTTTCCATTTTACACGTTTTAGAAACCCATCCATAATTTTTAAGTTTAAAGATTGGTTCTTTATACAAAATTGAAATCCACTGAAGAAAATTTTCCCCGAAGTTAAAACGTTTCAAGGTTTCAAAAATGAAGTTCCACTCTACTGAATCAAAAGCTTTCTGAAAATCTAAGAAAAGTAAAATTCCATCGTAATTTTTATTTTCACAGTATTCAAATATATCTAAAATTGTTCTTGCATTTGTTCCTATATATCTTCCTTTTATATACGCAGACTGATGTTTACTAATTAGTAGGTCTATTACTTTTTGAAGTCTATTAGCTAGTATAATCGCTAATATCTTATAATCAGTATTTGTGAGACTTATTGGTCGATAGTTTGCTAGGTCTGATTTATCCCCCTTTTTATGAATAAGCGTAATTAGCGATAGACGTTGAGAGAAAGTCATACATTTGTTGTTAAAAGTGTATATTAGATTATTGTAAAAATGCGGCTTTAGTTCATTCCAGAAGGTTTGATAAAATTCACCTGGTAACCCATCCAGGCCTGGCGATTTATTGGATTTCAACCGCTTCATCACATTCTTTCATTGTCGGAAATTCATCTAATTCTATTTTCTGTTTATCATTAACTACCCGAGTTATGTTAGTTGCTTCCAAGTAAGTTTTGTTTTCGTTATTATCAATATTTGATGATTTATAAAATTTAATATAAAAATCACACATTTCCCCTAAGATATCACTACTATTAGTAGTTATATGGTCACCATTTTTTATACGCTTTATAGTATTATTATTTTGATGAGTTGATTCAAGTTTAAGGAAAAATGAGGAGTTTGTTTCTCCTTCATCTATCCACTTCGCACGAGATCTAATTTGGGCACCTTTGGCTTTTTTATTGATCAGTTCTTTTAATTCGGATTCTAATTTTCTTTTTCTATTCATATCGATATCATTTGAATTTGATTTCTCCATAGTTGCTATTTCATTTTCTAGATGAATGATTTGACGTTTACATGATTTACTAACAGTTTTACTATATTTTATAGAATAATCTTTTATTTTAATTTTTAATGCCTCCCAAGATGCTTGAGCATTTTCTTTTGATTTAAAATCTTTAATAATTTTTCTCATTTCTTTTACAAAAATATCATCTTGTAGAAGTGAGGCATTAAATTTCCAATATCCTGGACCTCTTATATTCAAATCAATGTCAAAGTTAACCTTAATACATTTGTGATCTGACATTCTTGTTCCCCCTGAATGTAACCCGGGTACTTCTTGGAGGATTATATATTCAACTGGAAATATTAGGGATTTTGATATAAGAAAATAATCGATTCTGCTTGTGGGTACATGTACGTTTGCCCCATTGCACCAAGTATATCCTAGATCATGTGACCTTAAGTCGCGCCAAAGGTCTTTCAAATTATTGTTGTTTAATATTTTTTGGAAATTTTTAATACTAGAATCGCCAGTCTTCTCTAAATTACAATTAAAATCTCCTGCTGAAATAATATTGTCAATATTACGAGAATGTTTGGCTATCCATTTATTGATTTTATCAAAAAAGGACTTTCGTTCTGCTTGTTTGTTTGGTGCATATATATTTATTATTGTAAGCGTTTTTTCTTCCAAAATTAAGTTAATAAGAATCATTCTTCCATCAAAAGACTTATGAATATCTAATATTTCAAAACTTAAACCTTTTCTAAATAATACTGAAGTTCCTCTACCATATTGTGAGTCAGAAAAGTTGTGTATACTGGTACCAAACCATCTTGCATTATAGCATGCCTCATATTTTTCAATGAAATGTGTTTCCTGTAATAATATAACATCAGCTTTTATGTCAGATAACCAAGTATATAATTTAGTTCTTTTTTCTGTAGAGTTAAGGCCTCTACAGTTTAATGAATATACATTTAAAACATTCATGCAAACTTTCATTAACTAATTGAATGGATGTGGAGATTCTGGAGAAGCTATCTTGATTGTTATTTTGTCACACTACCTGTTTTGCCGCGTCGAGATGGCCGGTTGCGTTGAGGCAAGGCGCGCTCACGTTTTGATCTGGCAATGCTGGTAACAATGCGTCCCATGAGGTTTTTCCCCGGCCAGGAAGTGACAGAAGAGTTGTTGGTGCCACATTTGTCAAGCCCAGATCCCCAGTAATCATCATATGCCGCTTCTACGAATAGAGTTGATTCACTGGATTTAAGGACGCTTTCTTTGAATTCCAGCACTTGGTCGAATTTTGCCTCCAGGATCTCCTTCATGACGTCGTCACGCTGAAGCAGCCAATCATCAGTTATGGTAACCTTAGCTCCGATACGTTTAGCCTCTAAAGCGGTGGTAGCGTTACCCACAGCGGAGGCATTGACGACGTCTCCAGACCGCATAGCCTTACTGTACTGGAAGGCATGCTCGGCAGAAGCATGCGATATTCCAAAGATGTTGATATCACAAGGATAGAAGTTAGAAAGAATATCATCCTTTCCGCTGAAAGCGATGATGTTTTTCTCGCCGCTATCAAAACTTGAACATTTTGGGTCTCCTGGAGTGTGGCCAGGTTGCTTACAGATCTTGCAGCAAGTCTCGTACTCACAGTTGAAGCGAATATGATCTTCGCCCCAACAATTTGTGCATCTCAAGGATTGCTTCTTTACTGGTTGTCCCCGATGTGAAATTGTGCATCTTAGCCCAGCGCATTCACTGTTTTTTGGTAGGAATTTGCCATTAAGCATTGGTTTCATATACAAAAAACGGTTACCATTTAAAATTTCTGTCATTTTAAGGGTGGTGGGGTTGCGGATTTTCTCATATTTAATTTCAGACGTAAGCTCAGCTCCAAGCTTTTCGAGCATATTTATTACACACGAGTCCTCTACAGAAAGAGGAATTCCCCTGACTGTAACCCTTACAACCTCTTCTTCCGGTTTTTCGGTCCCTGCAGAGAAAGGGTCAGTGTCAAAAACGGAAACACTTATGTTGTTTAGGGTGAATCCGTTAGAGACGAGAAGATTTCTGCTCTCCATAGATGCGGCATAAATTCGCCATTGATCGCGATCTCTTTGAACACAAATAACATCGGAAGCCACAGTGTTCACAGCACAGGCGAGGGCATAGTCGGATATTGGTTCCTTTTTGTTTATTTGTATATCCCTATTTCTTATAGGGAAAATAGGGATATACATATATATATATATATATATATATATATATAGAAAGCACAAAGAAATTCACTTTTACATGGATACCCACTTCCGCCCCAGCCCGGGGTTGAACTCTCGACCTTCGGAATCTGTCTCCTAGCAGTGCAGGAGCAGCGCGCTAGACCGCTCGGCTATCTAGGCAAGTCAAAAAACTTGCTTTCGATGCCGATGGAATTCTCGCTGCGCTGCCCTACACTACACGGTCATTGAGAATAGAAGTGAGATACAGTTATTTTGGACATTAGTTTTAACAGAGGATTGTTACCAATACATGTTGTAATGAAATTAATTATTATTTATAAAGCACATTTTACAACAACTCTTAAACTAACATAACTGTCCTTAGTGAAGAAATATTAATATAGAAAGCACAAAGAAATTCACTTTTACATGGATACCCACTTCCGCCCCAGCCCGGGGTTGAACTCTCGACCTTCGGAATCTGTCTCCTAGCAGTGCAGGAGCAGCGCGCTAGACCGCTCGGCTATCTATATAAGTCAAAAAACTTGCTTTCGATGCCGATGGAATTCTCGCTGCGCTGCCCTACACTACACGGTCATTGAGAATAGAAGTGAGATACAGTTATTTTGGACATTAGTTTTAACAGAGGATTGTTACCAATACATGTTGTAATGAAATTAATTATTATTTATAAAGCACATTTTACAACAACTCTTAAACTAACATAACTGTCCTTAGTGAAGAAATATTAATATAGAAAGCACAAAGAAATTCACTTTTACATGGATACCCACTTCCGCCCCAGCCCGGGGTTGAACTCTCGACCTTCGGAATCTGTCTCCTAGCAGTGCAGGAGCAGCGCGCTAGACCGCTCGGCTATCTAGGCAAGTCAAAAAACTTGCTTTCGATGCCGATGGAATTCTCGCTGCGCTGCCCTACACTACACGGTCATTGAGAATAGAAGTGAGATACAGTTATTTTGGACATTAGTTTTAACAGAGGATTGTTACCAATACATGTTGTAATGAAATTAATTATTATTTATAAAGCACATTTTACAACAACTCTTAAACTAACATAACTGTCCTTAGTGAAGAAATATTAATATAGAAAGCACAAAGAAATTCACTTTTACATGGATACCCACTTCCGCCCCAGCTCGGGGTTGAACTCTCGACCTTCGGAATCTGTCTCCTAGCAGTGCAGGAGCAGCGCGCACCGCTTTATCTAGGCAAGTCAAAAAACTTGCTTTCGATGCCGATGGAATTCTCGCTGCGCTGCCCTACACTACACGGTCATTGAGAATAGAAGTGAGATACAGTTATTTTGGACATTAGTTTTAACAGAGGATTGTTACCAATACATGTTGTAATGAAATTAATTATTATTTATAAAGCACATTCTATTCTATTCTCAATGACCGTGTAGTGTAGGGCAGCGCAGCGAGAATTCCATCGGCATCGAAAGCAAGTTTTTTGACTTGCCTAGATAGCCGAGCGGTCTAGCGCGCTGCTCCTGCACTGCTAGGAGACAGATTCCGAAGGTCGAGAGTTCAACCCCGGGCTGGGGCGGAAGTGGGTATCCATGTAAAAGTGAATTTCTTTGTGCTTTCTATATTAATATTTCTTCACTAAGGACAGTTATGTTAGTTTAAGAGTTGTTGTAAAATGTGCTTTATAAATAATAATTAATTTCATTACAACATGTATTGGTAACAATCCTCTGTTAAAACTAATGTCCAAAATAACTGTATCTCACTTCTATTCTCAATGACCGTGTAGTGTAGGGCAGCGCAGCGAGAATTCCATCGGCATCGAAAGCAAGTTTTTTGACTTGCCTAGATAGCCGAGCGGTCTAGCGCGCTGCTCCTGCACTGCTAGGAGACAGATTCCGAAGGTCGAGAGTTCAACCCCGGGCTGGGGCGGAAGTGGGTATCCATGTAAAAGTGAATTTCTTTGTGCTTTCTATATTAATATTTCTTCACTAAGGACAGTTATGTTAGTTTAAGAGTTGTTGTAAAATGTGCTTTATATATATATATATATATATATATATATATATTTATTATGTATATCAAAATATTTCTTATGAAAAACCAAGTCAGAAAGATTAAATTTTTTATTGATGTAACTTTATATTTTGGTAAAAATCGGGGTCTTTAAAGGTTGCAGATAGTGCGCCACGTCTGACGCTAAGGTAATTTCATTATAACGCCAAACATTAAAATGAGTTCGAATTTTTACTACATGTTCATGGACACATACTACATTTAATTTATTTTGTCATATCATATACACTAGATAAACACGTGTTCGATTACTACACGTGTTTTAATAACTTCAATAAATACATGTATCACAATTATTTTGACAAAGTTAAGAAAAAAATAAGACGGAACTTGAAAAGCCAACTTCCTGTGCGTTTGTGTATGTGTGTATGTGGGGGTGGGGAGGGGGGGGGGGTAAACATATCCCTTCATTCATATAACTTTACTAATGATTATTGTTCTTTATCAGAGAATTACTAATAATTATTACTACGGATCTCATTGTTTATTTTGCTATTTTACCCCCTAGCCTCCTTAACGAAAGATGTGTTACATATGATGTGAAGTGACTCATTATAATAAAGCTGCCCTCATATCCGACGTGGGAATCTGATTCTACCCTGACCCATTGTAACTGTTTTATGACAAGTCAACTGCAACCGCACATAGTAAAATGATACGTAAAATAGTATAGAATCCAGTATTATTTGTTGACTTGTATTCACTTAAGGAGGCTAGGGGGTCAACAGATTATTTTTTTTTATTAACCACCAGATATAACTTAGTTTTTTAGATATGATATCTTGAGCTGTCAACTATCATTTGGCAAAGAAAAATTTCATAAATTTTAGTTTTAAAATTTGATCATTTTATTATATCTTTATATGGAGCTCTTCTTCTAAAGGAGATCAAAACAGTATAAAAAAGGCCACGACCACCCAGCCTTAAATGCATTATTGATAGTGTATTAGTATACTGTTTTTATATCCCCGCTTGAAAAGTAGGTGGGTAAATAATGATCGGGATGCCTTCTGTCTATTACGCTCTAGGGCTACTCATATCTTATTCGAAACTCTTCTTATGCCATTGAATGAAATTTGATGAGACATCCACAAAATCTTTCAAGTGTTACAAAGCGCCATTGCACCTCCTATTTTACTTTTTGATCCGATAAATAGTTAAGGTTTGCCATAGCAAAACATGGACACTGCCATTCTTTTAATAATATTGAAAGATAATACATAATGCAATTGTGAATCTCCCACTTTTTGATCCAATACTTATTTCGGGTCAACTAGAGCAAAACGTGGACTTAGCTACGATTGGGCGTTTTTTACCCCCTTACTCAAAAGAATATATTTTTATACCCCCGCTTGAAAAGTTGGAGGGTGATTGGAATGTATGTCCGTCCGTTTGTGCGTCCGTCCGTCTGTTACACTTTGGGATATCTATCTTTCATCCTTTTATACCACTGAATGAAATTTTAAGATAATTTGTTATATCGTGCCATTGTGCACCTCCTATTTAACTTTTGACCTGACACTTATTTCGGGTTTCCCAGAGCAAAACATAGACTTTGTCATTATACATAATATGGGAGGCAAGGGTATAATTTGGTGAGTTCGGTGCTCACAGTATCTCTAGTTTAACTGGAACTTATTTTCGCTACCACATGTAATTTTTAGATTGCAAGAACATTTGAATGACATCCGAGTAATGTTTGAATTGTCATTAAATTATTGATCCATCATCATTGTATATGAATGACCTAATTTCCATTACCATTGGAATGCAATTATAGTCCTCGCAAATTACGAAGAAAAAAAACACTGAGGTGAGTGATATTGTGATGTGATAGGAAATTAACAACACTAATTTAACTTTTTAAAACAGAATTGATCTAATAGAATATTAATTGACATTCATGTAACATATTACACAGAAACACATACCCATGGAACGCCATCACTGCCTTATAGCATACAACTATGCATTTATTATGTCAATTTATCATAACGTGATGTGAACATATTTTTACGTTATGTCAATTTTTTACGAGATGATGTAAAAATATCGTAACATTATGCCATTGCTGCATTACATGAAGTAAATACATCCTTTCATTATGTCAGCACTTCATAACTTGAAGTAAAAAATTCATTATGTGAAGTGATAATGTGTTTACATTGTGATATATAAAACTCATGGTTACTGTCTTAATTGAAATAGAAGCGATATTTGGGCGAGGGTAAGATTTAAACGTGATAGAGGGCGAGGCTTGCCGAGCCCTCTTACGTTTTCGACCCCAGCCCTAATATCGCTTATAGCGAGCGCAGCGAGCGTCGCGAAGCGAGCTCAATAGACTAACGTGTAAGAACAGAGGAAATTCGGATTGAAATCTGTACATACGTCAGCCAAATTTCTCTGTGCAACATTCCCAGAATTCCTGCACTACCCAATGTCCTTTGCGCGAATAAATCAAAAATAGTAAAAAAAACATAAAGGAACATTGTTTCTTACCGAAATCTTAACGAAATGATTTTACCTTATTCAAAAATAATACCCCCATGCCACAACACCGGCTTTCACCTTGCCCTTGATACAATGATACAAATGACGTCACCGGAAACTTACGAATTTTGACGATATGCTAATTAAGTCATGTCGGTTGCTTCCGTGAAATAGATAAATAAATAAACAATAACGTAAAGCATAAAAAGCTTTCAGTTTGTAGAAATCTTTCAAAGAAACAAAAAATAACTCTGCAATGTTTTTCGACCGAAATTGTGCTAGATCTATAGTTTAAAACAGACGCTAGCCCGTTTCCTTAAGCTCCAGTCTGATTAATACCAGCCCCCTTCTCCTTTCACTCGTCAGGTGACGCGTGAAAGGAGAAGGGGGCTGGTTTTAATCAGACTGCGTAAGCTCCGACGAGCTCCGTGACGTCATGTGACGTCAAAGCTAGTCGAGATTCTCGTGCGACTTGATGTTTGAAGTGGCTGATCAATTTTTCAAGTGTTTTGATGGTACAACTGCGCTCGCCTCAACGGTCACGCCGTAAAACATATTATTTCAAGACAGTTATCATGTATTTTGTTTATCCTGCAACAAAATTTTACATTTGAACGTCCAAAACAAGCTATTTCCGACAGATTTAGGCACATCCCTGCAGTTGAAACTAGGACGCCATGGCGTAAACATTGCAATAAACATGACGTCACAACCCAGATAGCAAGCTGACGTTGGGCCGATGTTGGCATATGGTTGGTAGATCGGCTACATATCGCGGTTGGCAGAACGATATTGGGCCAACATCGGTCCGACATTGTCATTACAACAGTCGGTGTATTGACATCGTTCCAACATCGGTCCGACATTGTAATTACAACAGTTGGTGCATTGACATTGTACCAACATCGGTCCGACATTGTCATTACAACAGTTGGTGCACTAACATTGTTCCAACGTCGGGCTAACATCAGGCACGTAGCAACGTTTTTGAAAGGGGGGGGGGGGGCAACCACAAAATTTTTTTTACTTACCTGAAAAAGTTGACAAGCAAAAAGGGCGGGGGGGGGGGGGGGGGTAGTGGCCAACATTTTTTCAAGGCCAACTTCCTTTCACTTCCATATCTTTGACGTACAATACTACATTTCCTTGATATCACTATACTGTGGTAAAAAGGGGGGGGGGGGGCATCCTTTCAATGGACATTTTCTGTAGTAAAGGTAATGTTGGGGAAAAAGTTGGGGGGGAGTGGGTGGGGGTGGGGTCAGGCCCCCCTGCCCCCTGTTGCTACGTGCCTGAACATTGTTATTTTAATGTTGAAGTATGGACATCTTTGCAATGTTGGCCCGACATTGTTGAACCAACTTATATGTTGAAACGCTAAAAAAAATTACTTATTTATTTTATTTTTTATTTATTTGTTTATTTATTCATTTTTAATTATTTAATCCTTACATAGATTTTCAAAACTATGGAAAATAACTTAGATTTTTCTCTAAAACTATCGACTAACAGTACAATTACATCGGGATCGAAGTCGGGCTCGATGAGCAATTAATTTAAACAACACACCGCGCCGAAATTTAAATTTTTGGGGTGTTCAACGCAGCCATGTTGATATTGTACAGAAGGAAAGTTCGGAAAAGAGTGTCGCGAAAAGGAGAATCATGACTAGCTTTGGATCGAATTTCTGTTTTGACAGAAGATGAAGACATTTTGCGACTCGGTACTGCGGTAGGTACAATGTACAAAATATTTTTTATAGTATAACATGTGTCCTTGAATACTTCCTTAGTCAGGACACTACACATAAAATGCCTGGCAGTAAAATCGTTTGAGCCAGCGCTATTTTAATTTTGTTATAATAATTTTACACTTCTATACATCTTTCATAAAGATGGATTTCAACCCGAGTTTCCTCGTTTGGGATCGAATTTTAGTGTTCCTCTCTTCAACATTTACAGAGTATGTTGTACAATGTAATAAAGTATATTCATTTTTAAATGCATGTTCAAGATCATTTTCAGCACTTATTTTGATTATTTGATAGTTCCATGCAGTGGACTGTGCCCGAGACGATTCCCACTGCGCCGGCGAATAGTCAGCTTGTAAAAATGGTGAGAACCAGCTCAAATTTTCATTTAACACAAATAACCTAACATTGTTTTTATTATAGGATTAAACGTTCTTTTTGAAAAATGTATCGATGTGTAAACTCTTGACATTTTACTCACAAACTAAATAAAAGTGCGAAGCACTATTATGTAAAGTTAGATAGTAAAATGTCAAGAGTTTACACATCGATAAATTTTTCAAAAAGAACGTTTATTAATAATTCTTATAATTCCAATATCGAATTTTTAAAAATATTTAAATTATTTCTCTTTGAGGCCTCCATACAATCCGTTATTTCTGGACGGCGTAGGAATACATTTTACCGTAAAGGAACGTAATCGAGATGAATTTCGATAGAGTTCAACTTAAATTGTCAAAACAATCGATAAATAAACTTATAACAACTAATCGAATGTTGTTTAAGTCAACAAATATCGTAATTACGAGTTTACTTCAGAATAGTTCGTCTTTGACCATGACCATGTTGACATAAACAACAACTCTCATAGCGAAAGTTGCAGACCGACGACGCCTTCAATTTGCACTTGTTTATTCAAATATTGAGGAACAATATAGAAAGTAAATATGAATTTGATGCTAATAGGGCAAGAGTTTGAGGTACGTTTCTTTTCCCTGTCAAAACGATACAGACTGAGCTTATTTTCTACGTATGAACGTTGAGACAGCGATTTTTAAAATTCACACTCGTGATCGGACAGTGACATAAACATTTTCACGGCGTCCATCAGTTAGGCAGTCTAGTATGTTGCCAGTTTTGTTTAAGCCCTAATTAAATTTAAAGTTTCTTGTATTCATTATTTAGCCAGAACAGACCCAGAAATAACTGCTTTCATTGTTTATACGATAACCTAGTAGTGTCATCAAGAAAGTAGTTCTGATTGAAAGAATTTATCGATGTGTAAAATTTTCTGGAACGTGTTCTCGTCCAATCAAAACACAGGAAATCAATAGATAAAATGAAGATTGGAATTATTAACTTGTATCTTTTAGCATAAAACTATTTTAAAAATATTGATTGTACTATATACCAAGTAAACAAGAGGTTTCTATTCTTAATTTCCTTATCCTAAGAATACATAACAATGGATTCTGTCAGGTAATCTAAACATGCTATAAAATGCACAGCTATGCATAATTATTTTACATAAATATTTAAGCATTAATTATTAAAAATAGCTATCATATTTTATGATACACAATTATACATGTGCATTTTTTATAGGAATCTGAATGCTCACAAGAAGGACAAAAGCAGTATGAAAATTAACACAAAGGTAAGATTTCTTAAATTTTCTGATTAGAGCAATAAAATCACATGAATTGAAATTACATTTCTACACTATACTGAACTGTCAGGTTGAAATAACCAATTGTCTTTAACAGTCTTGTAGAGCGTTACTTTATTATTTGTCATATATTTATGTTTATATATGCGAAAAATATCAATGATAATACATCCTAATGGTCATCTTTTGTTTCAGAAATTGTGCCAGAAAAGTTTGAAATGTCTATGGGAATGATCAACAATGAACATTGAACTTTCTGAGCCTTTGTACTTAAAGTGAATCCGTTCGTGACATGACCAGTTATTTGGCTACCCTCTAACATAATGCCATCTTTTATTTATTTATTATTATGATTTTCATGGGATATCAGTGAGGAAGTGATTCAAGCAAACAGTTGAGAAATTTCGGATCTAACTAGTAATTAGGATCTTTGGCATATTCGGGGAAAATAGTATGTGTTGATTTATTGGATCTTTTTAAATATAGTTGTGTAGTGGATATTTTGTATTTAATACATGTGTTTGTCACTCTAGTAAATGTAAATGTACATGGGCAACTGGAAGTTCATTGTAACTGTATACCCCGTTGAGGTTTCAATGACCTCTCCCAGTGTCATTAAGTCAAATGCCATATTTTTAAAAAAGAAGTAGTTATACCCCCCGCAAACGAAGTTTAGGGGGGTATATTGGAATCACGTCTGTCCGTCTGTCTATCTGTCTGTCTGTCTGTAGACGAGATTTTGTCCGGACCATTACTCAGAAACTATTGAAAGGATTTGTCTGAAAATTTGTACACATATTATTCACCATATGAAGTTGTGCACCTGATATTTTCATTTTGATTCGATTATTATTTTGAATTTTACAGATGTTTTTTCATTTTTATTTTGTGGTTTTGTCAGGACCGTTTCTCAGAAACTATTGCGGTTTGAGGTAAAGATATGAAAGGATTAATCTGAAAATTTGTACACTTATTATTCACCAGATGAAGGTGTGCACCTGGAATTTTCAACTCTTTTTGTTAATTTTTTTGCATTTTACAGGTTTTATTTTTATTTTAATTGACTTGTTCATTTTGGGCTCATGTATAGGGTTTGAGATATAGAATCTAGAATATCTGTTCAAAAATACTACAGCTTAAAACTACTCATAAAAACTTAAAAAAAGAAACATCATCAATATAATGACTGGACATGCATCCAGTTAAAGATAAATTAATGAGTTTGGTGTTGGAAGTTGTTAAGGCATATCTCTTATCAAGCGTGTGTGTTATCTAATCTCCAGGGAATAAGGCACAAGAATTAAAGATCTCTCTTCTCTTATTCTCTTAATTGTAATTTATTGTCTGTCAAAGCACTTCATTACTGGATGACCAGCTCTTTATTTTCAAAATGCATTTCAAATTGATATATCAAGATTAATTTGATTTTGTATTATGTTTTTTTTTTTAACAATCAGTTTGCAGAGTGACATAACACATAATTGCAATATATTTTTTTAATGTAGAAATAAAAAAAAAAATAAAATGAAAAAAAAAAAATGTTACAGTGGAATTACAATGTATTAGTATTGATGTTTCATTTGGTTGCACCTTTGTTTCATTCATTAAGAAACATGATGAGCAATTATATTTCACTGCAAATTTTTGTAAGTGAATTGTGAACACCTCTAGATCCATAAAGTATTTTTGAATTGGCACCTTCTCTGAAAAACCCAGCGGGGGGTATTTGTCCCTATTGGACAGTTCTAGTTTGTTTTATTACAAAGAAATGTCGATCAGTGAGAAAACTTTGAAAAAATGTGCTTACATTGTACATCTATACGTGTATATGTAATATTTGTTTCAAAACACATTGTAAAAGAAACTTTTTTTTTTTCAATTTTGAAAATATAGATTTGATCTATGATAAATTGTGATGTTATCATTATTTCAGTTTTCATTGTATCTTCCTGGAATTTCTTAGATTTCCATTGAATTCCATAGATTTCCAAATATCCTTGTGCACAAATATATTGGGCCAACATAAGAATTATCATTGTTTGACATTGGGCCAACGTAGCGCCTACATGTAGGAGCACAAATACGTTGGACCAACATCAGAATTATCATTGTATGACATTGGGCCAACGTAGCGCAAACATGTCGGAACGTTGCGCCGATGAGCAAAATTACATTGGCCCAATATAAATTTTCCGACATTGGGCCAACATAACTGACAACAGTAGCCCAACGTTGGACCAACGTCAGAATTATCGTTCTAAGACATTGGGCCAACGTTGCGCCAACATGTCGGTCCAACGTTGCGCCGATGAGCAAAATTACATTGGCCCAATATCATTTTCCGACATTGGACCAACGTAACTTACAACGGTGGCCCAACATCGGGCCAACGTAAGCTTGCTATCTGGGAATGCTTTTAGAACGTCGGAATACATCCACGAGGCTTTATTAGGGCAGTGATAAAGCTTTGGTTTATTAGGTTACCTTTATTAGGTCACAGGAGTTCGCGCACCTATCAATTTTGCCGAAATTTTCGGTAAATAAAAAAGATACGTAATACCTATAATAATAACACATGGAGTGCAACCGTTGTCTGCGACGCCATGACGTGACGTCACGGGCGGTCCATTTACCCAAAAGGAACAAAAAAAAACAATCATACACAATTAAATCGAGATAACGATATTACGTTTAGATACGCGAGTACAAGTACTTGTACCTCCCCGTTTTAAATTTTCTTGAAATTCTACTAACTTGTCTCTGGTTTCTTTTCGCATATGACCTCAATCATGTAGATTAGCATTTCAGGCAGTTTTGTTCCTTTTTGGGTAAATGGACGCGCCCGTGACGTCACGTCATGGCGTCGCGGACAACGGATATTTGAGCGAAGTTGTGGAGAAATCTCACCGCTGCTGCTGTAAAACATGCGTTTGAAATCATCTGCATTTAGAGCCATAAAGAATGGTCCCTTCCAAAAAGATTGGTTTGTGTTTTATAATTTTCGATTGAAGATTAATTGTGCGATAGCCTTGATATTAAGCGAGGGGTTCCCAGGTGACCTAAAATTTTATGCGTTGCACTCCTTGTGTTATTATTATACGTATTACGTATTTTTTTATTTAATGAAAATTTCGGTATAATTGATAGGTACGCGAACTCCTGTGATTAGGTCAATGCAAGGGGTAGTTGCAGGATAAAAAACTTTATTACGTCAATACGTGAAATGAATGTTTCTTTACATCATTTCATTTCTTTAATATGTGAGGTCAAAATTACATTACGTCAAGTAAATTGTGTTTTATAATTAAACTTATCATTACATGAAGTCAAAAATCCATGCATTTTTGAGAGTGTATATATATATTTCTATTATATCAAAGCATTATTGCGTGATATGGATTTATCTTTATTTAACGGCGACAGCATGATGATCATGATGTGAGGTGAACAAATCTGACCTTTATGTCAGTGCTTTATTACGTGGTGTAAAAAGTGTATAACATAATGTGAACATATCTTTATATTATATCAACACTTTATTACATTATGTCAAATCTCCATTCCGTGATGTGGATATATTATGTTATGTCAACTCTTTCTTATCTGATCTAAAAATATCTTTATATTGTGTTAACTCTTTATCATGTTGATTCCAAAAGTGCATTACCTGATGTAAAAATACATTTACATTATCTCAAAGCTGTATATCTAGTATACAATGAATGTTGACGACCGTGTCTTAATGACTGTTAAGAGGGGGGGGGGGTCCTGATTGATTAGGAAGAATTACAGGCACAAAATATCAGCCCCCCCCTCTCTCTCTTTTCCGAGACATAGCTTTACTATAGAAAATGTTATTTCGTTGAAAGTACAGTCCTTACCCCCACTTTTTGTTGAAGTATAGTCCACTGAGGGTAATGTAGTATATCTGAAAAAAAAACTAGGACTGATCGAAGTTGGACTCCCCTCCCGGAAATAGGATTTTCGGGCTTTTCTGGGCTTGTGAAATTTTTTCGGGCAAATTAATATTTTTTTTGATTTAAACATATTTTATTGAACACAATCAATGGGATTGGACACAAGTTATACCAACTTAGATTGTCCTCTCCAACACAAACAAAAATAACGAGAATATATACACGTGATGTACAAGCAAGAAATACAATTATATATTAAAAAAAAAAAAAAGAGGAAGAAGAAGAAAGTTTATTTTTTTTTTTTATATTTTTTTTGGCTGACCTCCCCTTTCAAAAAAAGTGCTACGTCACTGGAATTAGAATTTTTTTTTCAACCATTCTAGGGCCAGAATTCTATTACAAAAATCTACCAGTCCCTCATCTAAATCAATTGAATATGCCTTAGTAAGCATGCATGGGCACATATCAGTGGCGGATATGGGAATCTTGAACAAGGAAGGGGGACGGTATATGGTTGAAGACCAAGGGGGGAAGCGGAGAAGCTCTCAGGCTTTATAGTTTTATACAAAAAAATTTCAACTCAATTCAGCTAAACTTAATGTGAAACTAATGCAATTGTCCTACAAAGTAAAACCAATAAAGAGCCATAGCGCATTTGATAGTCACTTTCGCCTACTCTAGTAGTGATTTTTTAAATACATTGTTTACCCAAAATTTTGTCATACAATGTTAGTTTATACATGCCTTAAAGCAAATCACACAAAAATAATATTTAAATATTAATAGATCCCTCATATGACAAATATAAAAATCGTTCATTTTATATAGAGAATATAGTAAATACAGAGGTATCCCCCTGAACAATGACAAACTGTAGCTAAAGACCACCCTTAACCAGAAAACAACTTCTGAATAATTTTATTCTTATATGACTGCACTTCATTACATTTAGATAAATTTGGTTATAGGTGGTCTTCATATTGAAAATGTTGAAAATGTGTATTTAATTTTTCTTCTCATATTATTTTAAGAATCAACTATCTGTCTTAAATTTATCCTACCAATTTCACTGACTTCGTGGCGTAGTGGTTTGATTGCTGGACTGTAGACATAATGATCGTGAGTTCGAATCCTTCAGTTTTTTTATTTATGCAATTTTTTTTCTCTCTATGCATTTTTCCTAAGTTTTCTCTTTGTTATTTTATAATATGTGTATAAATAATGTAAAAGATATATTATACAACATTGCACCTTGAAAGTATCTCGGGAAAAACGGTCCTAAACTATTTTAATGACCCTAAGTCGTAGCTGCTATCTTGTTTTATTTGTAAGATTTTCTGAAAGTCTTGTTTAGAATAAGAGTATTGAACTACTTAAATGATTGTCATGTAACAAACTTGCAACTATGAAAATAATAACACTGGTCCACAAATGATTATTACATACATGTACATGTAGTATGATCTTGAATTGAAAAGATACATGTATCTATAAATAGAAACAGGTGATTTCCTTTTAAATACTTGTATAGGCCGTGTCGTCGGAAAGGCAGCTATGGCTCTTTATTAATTTTATGTATATTTTGGTCACTAAAGATGGTAGGGCGGGATTTCTGCCCCCCCCCCCAACCCAACCCAACCCAATCCACCAGTGCATGTGTGTTATACGATGTGTTTACACCTTAAAAAAAGGAAAGTTAAAGACTGATGAAAATGTTCTTAGTAAGATCAGAAGTTTAAGACTTTTATCAAAAAAAAGAAATAAAAATAAAAAGAGAAAATAAATTGGTGCAAGACTCATAATATTTGATTTATTTAATTATCAGATTAAAGTAAACGCCATTGAATTTCCACGTGACTTTAATTCACAGTAGCAGTGTTAAGGCTTTGCACGTTTCATTTGTCGCTTAAAGTTTTTATTAAAGATGTCATTCCAAAATCGCTGAGAATTTCTTCTACGACAGTTTTCTCTCCCAACAATTTTAGTGCTTGCGGAACACGGAAAATACGTTATGCTCACATAAAGGCCGAGGATACCCGCGTTCGCATAACGTAATAGTGAATCGACATAATGTAGAAGAGTGCGCACAGTATGACATGAGCTTTTCACATCAGTTAATAAAAACTAAGATGGTTTTTTAGCATGAGTGATATAAAATTTCAAATCATGGAGTGGAGGACTGGCATGACATTTAAGACATATATTCATATCACGTTATAAAATATTGACGTAGTGTATTTACTATTTTCGCATCACATAAATGTACTACCAACTTCAATATAAAGAGCGTTTATATTATGTATGAATACATCTACATAATGTAATACAAAGTTGATATTATATATATGATATATTTACATCATGTAAATTGGTGTTGAAATAATGGTACGATTTTGGTACATAAAGAATTGACATAATGTAATGGTAGGTTGGCACGTACGTACGATTCAATAGTTGTGTGAGTTAATATCATAAAGAATTGACATAATGTAATGAAAGGTTGACACAGTGTAATTGTTGTTTAATTAAATGTCATGAACAGTAAACATAACTAAATGCAAGTTGACAAAATATAATTGTAGCACAGGGGCTTGTGTAGAGAAAATAAATCAGTTAAAAAAGTTAGTACCTCGGAGAAAAAACACAAGGGAGGACGCCATTTTGGATACCACCTCGTTTCATCAGCTATTTTCTAGCTTAAATTGTAAAACTAGACATATGAGCCGGTTCATATCCCTTAATAAATGTTTTTTCTTGAATGTCTTACTTGCAGTTTTAATTTATGTTTGTCTACATTTAACGTCTTGGTCAATTTATCGCGCAAACATCCAAAATCGACAACTCCTTTGCATCTGCAGAAAACCGGCTCATATGTCTAGTTTTACAATTTAAGCTAGAAAATAGCTGATGAAGCGAGGTGGTATCCAAAATGGCGTCCTCCCTTGTGTTTTTTTCTCCGAGGTACTAACTTTTTTAACTGATTTATTTTTTCTACACAAGCCCCTGTGGTATGACATGAAGTCGGTCACGTGATCAAATTCTATAACGCCCGAATGACATCATGTCATACCCCAATGAAACTCTAAAAAATGATATTTTATTTCTTATATTTATATTTTACGTTTTTATTCATGTTATAAAGAAATATAGGCATTTTTTAGATTTTGATTTTAAAATGCAACGTAACGTATCTACAACGTCATGTGACGTCACAGTCGGAACATTCCAAATTGCTCGTGCAGTTTGCTTTCTATACGCAAGAAAGTCTGATCATGTGACCAACTGCATGTCATTGAAAATTGAATTTCAATTTTATTATCATTGTTATATAAGGAAAGACATCAGCAAATGTAAATATAATGTAATGGAAGGTTGACACAATGCAATAGTGGTGTGGGTTAATGTCATAAAGAGTTGACATAATGTAATGGAAGGTTGAATAATGCAATAGTATATGTGGGTTAATGTCATAAAGAGTTGACATCATGTAATGGAAGATTGACATAATGCAATAGTAGTGTGGGTTAATGTCATAGAGAGTTAACATGATGTAATGGAAGGTTGACACAATACAATAGTTGTGTGAGTTAATGTCATAAAGAGTTGACATCATGTATTATTATGTTTCCTGTCAGTTTGTCTCTATATAACCCATACCCTACTATTCTCGCATAGTGGTCTAAGGATTTATATAGCGTAAACATACTATGTCGAAATAGTGCACGGCTTTATTTACTGAGTAAAATTCTTCAATGCACACTCCGGGAATCGAACCCACGATCACGAGGTTGTCAGTCCGATGCCTTATCGATTACGCCGCAGAGACGATCACTACTAAGTTGAATTTTATTAAATATATAAACTTAATTTATACAATTGACACAAGAAGGAAAAAATAGACAAATAGTATTTGAAAACAGTTATATTATTATAAGGGACATTAGATCAATGTATACAACAAAGTATCGAACTAATTACATACAGATCGTTAGATGAACTGATTTCATAGGCTCATTAAAACGCTTTTTTATATGACGCTTGATTGAAGGATGTAAAAGAAAATTATCAATGAGAATCGACGTCTGCAAACAAACAACAATATACTAGATCTAACAAAACAGAAAATAAAGATGAGTTGCTTTGGGACAGAAAATCCCGACTTACTTAGAGAAAAAACTAGTAACCAAAATAACTAAGCATGCAACCAATTTTAGCATGAAGATTTGAATGAGTTCTTGCAAGTGCGCTGTGTTAGCAACGATATTTTCAGGAAAAAGTCAAATGGATTGCAGCCTAAATAATTACAACAGTCAGCATAATAATAACAATAGTGTTGCATTATGCATGTACTATGCCTAAATAGTAGGCAGGGTTTGACACATAGTGCACTCGCCTCCGGCTCGTGCACCATGTGTCAAACCCTGCCTACTATTTAGGCATAGTACATGCATAATGCAGCACTATTATATAAATGGAAGGTTGACACAATACAATAGTAGTGTGAGTAAATGTCATAAAGTGTTGACATAACGTAATAGAAGGTTGACTCAATGCAATTGTTGTGTTCTGCTATAAGGCAGTGACGGCGTTCCATACGTACTTGTTGAACGAAGATGAAACCGCTGATCAAAATATGCCGTATAAAATCAATGCACTCTCAATATCGATTGGTGAAATGTTTAATTCCTTATGTGCACGACATTTTGTCAGATTTTCAATAAAGTTCTTTACGCAATATTGTCAAATATTTTAAAGTTTGAAATGTTTTGGTCGTTACAGTTCGTTTCACACGGGTATCGTAAATTCTACGATTGCAAAATCACATTTAGATAATTCTTCTCGGTGTTGCACCAGCTATTTCTATAATGAAGTGTTCTTAATGTGTGATGAATGTAGTTCTAGAGGGATTACGAACTGTTGTATTTATGCCAAGTGATCGATATTTAATTCTTTAAATCAAAGGAACATCTCTTTCCCACATAATATTATCTAGTGACATGATTAATTTGTACTAGGGTCGTATACATATATGACCAGTAAATCGTTCATAAAGATCAAATAAATAACAAGGTTAATAATTATATTTATATTTTTAATGACAGATATATAGAAAAAAATGAGCAGATGAATTTTCTGAAACAAATTCTACAAAAAGTTTGTTCCTAAATAGACGTAATTTGGCCCCACCTTACTCCCAGGAGGTCATGATTTGAACATATTTGAATCTACACTACCTGAGGATGATTCCATATAAGTTGGATCTGAAGATTTTTTCCGTGGATTCCGAGTAAAGTTTATTGGCATCGTCCTACCTCATCAAAGGAGGGGAAGGGGGGGGGGGGGGGGTTCATGATTTGAACAAACTTAAATCTACACTTCCTAATGACGATTCAACATGTTTCATCTTTCTTGGCCAAGTGGTTTTGAAGATTTTTTTTTCTATCTATTCCTATGTAAATCCTATGGATTTTTTTTCTATCTGTTCCTATGTACAAAGCAACACCCTACCCCTTATTAAAGTTTTGTTCTTACCTTGTCCATTGATTCTTGAGAAGAAGATTTTATAAGATGCCATTAATTTTCACTAATTCTAAATTATCTTCCCTTAGAAGAAGGCACGACCCATAATTTGAACAAATTTTAATGATCTTTACCAAAGGATATCTTGTGGCAAGTTTGATTGAAATTTGGCCCAGTGATTCTGCAGAAGTCGAAAACGTGAAAAGCAGGTAACCTAAAATTTTTAATCTTGGCCTTAACTTTCGAACATCTTGTACTAGGGTTTTCATATTCCACAGATGTATTACTTAAGAAAAGACTTTCCTTGGGAAACCAATAATTTTGACCATGACTTTGACTTACATTTGAATAAAAATAACCATTGCCATAACTTTTGAACAGTTGGTTCTTAGGCTCTAATATTTCACACGTGTTACATCTTAAGGTACAGTACAAACAGTACATATAGCTACATAGGTTGAATGACCAACCATAGCTTTATTTACATAGCTCAGGTAGCTTTATTTTCCACAAATTTGCTTTTCATTTAATAAAGACACAGGTATATTTTTATTTTTACTGGGGGTGTTTTTAAAAGCAATCCAGAGCAGGGATAATAATACATTGCTGCGTTTGAACACTTTTATGCAAAAGATGTATTTCTATTGTTTGAGCAACTGTCCACCACATTGTGTTTGGTGAGGCATGGATAAGTATATTCACTTCAAATTGTGCTGAATAAATACCTATCCATTATCATGTTAACCAAAACTGTTTTTTTTCAAAGCCACACTGTGCTAGCAACATTCTCCTTTGAATTTACACCTTGTTACAGCAACATTTTCACAAAAAATAACAACTAAATAATGATATGACATGTTCATGATTTTAAACACTTCACAAAAAGAAACATGAAATGATAAACATATGAAAGTAGCAAAACAGAATATTTATTGCAGTATATATATAAAGTTTTTGAATCTGACATTTTGAGCTGGTAGAAAAATGTCATCCATAGCTCTTATACCTAAAAGAATCTCTCATTAGTTTACGACTATTAAAATTAATTGTACATGAACTTTAAAAAAGGTCATCATGAAGTTCAGAATGAGGCTGCAGTCCACGTTCTAACATAGACTTCTTCTTGCGTTCCTCTTCCTGTTGTTTCTGTATTTGTTCTTCACGCTGCATTTCCAGAATGTCATCTATTGGCACTTCCTCTAGCTGAGGGTTTTTTTCATTTTCCAGGTCCTTAAGAATTAATAAATAATAAATTAAATTTAAATGTATCATCAATTAACTTTACAACAAGCTCCATGTAATATCCCCTCGTAATGTATACATAGTTGGAGGGGGATATAGTAATGCACTTGAGTGTGTGTGTTTATTAGTTTGTCCATGTGTAAAATGAAGTGGCATGATTTGCAACATACACAATGATTTTCCCCTACATAAGGACAAAAGGAGAGGGTGGCAAACCTGAAGAAAAATTGAATGTCCTTCAACTTTTCCCATTTGACCTTAAAAATCTACAAAATCTTTCTTCTAAATTCCAAAAGATTAATTGGTTAATGCAAAAATTGTAATTGGAGTTGAGGGAATCAGATTTTTGTAGAAAAGGATACTTGATCAACAATGGCCTCCAAATTCTGAAACCATATTGTCCAACGAGTGATGTTGTACATATGAAGAGTACTCTGTTTGCCTTCGAGATCAGACAACTTTTTCAATTAATTATTGCACTTTCACTGAATAATCAACATAAGCCTTGACCTAACACCCTAGCTCCTGACCCAATTTGGGAAAAGGCAATCTTGCTAATCATAAGCATGCAATTTGTTTGTTTGCTTAAGTATTCTGGAACAGAGGAGAATACTGTCAAACAAATAAATAAATGCATTAATTTTCACTATATGATCAATAAAACCCCACACTAACACCAAAAGGCCTTTTCACACCGAGCTGTGCCCACATGGAGTTATTGAGGTATTGTTAAATTATTACAATTTCAGTGGAATCACAGGGAAAGGATGTATTCACAATGACAAAAGAACTGACCTATAGGAGAGAACAATTTCCTGGAAAAAGTGACATCTTAAAATTAATATTTATTTGTTGTTTTCTACTGTATATATGTCTAAATTTTTCAAAGAATGGGTGGACTTAACTGGCCAGAAAAATGCCGTTAATTAAACTTTCATAAAATGTTTATTTTTTTAAAATCATATAAAACCCCGATATCTTAACCATGTATTCATGGTACAGATGTGACTTTAAAATGCTCTTTTCGAGGTAAACTAAATAAATATCGAAGGCATGGTACCTGAAGTTTTTTTGAATATCAATAGATAATCAGGGTCACGCGTTTTTCATCATCTGAATACATAGCGCATATGTTTGTCTGCTGTTCTTAAGAAAACTGTAGTTGTATATTGAACAAATTAATGTCATATTAAAAAGAGAAGGGCCAACAAATGTGCGCTCATACTTAAATTAACAAAAATCAAAACAAGCTTCTCCCTCTATTGTTATGACTGTGTTAACCACTTCGATTGACCTGTTGAATATTATAAATTCATCACTTGATGTCCACCTGCGAGTGTACTTGTGAAAACAATAAACACTGTATTCTTTAACCTGACCTTGATCTTAATCAGTTTTTTAGTGTGTTTGGTGCAGCCATTTTCAGAAATTAGCAAATCAAATGTGTTTTTTTTTTAAATTTTGCGTGTTTTCACATTTTCTTTTTTAAAAAAATCATATTGACAACGCTGTAATATGCCAAACACGTATTCAAATTTTTGGAGAGAGAGAGAGAGGGGATAGAAAGGTGTCAACAATGATGCCGATCGATAGTCCCGCCTCCTATTAATATTGATTACGAGACCTAAAACCCACTCCAGGTACATGTCAAATTCCGGAACACGACACTAATGTATCTTTGCTTCAATTTTGATTCGTGGCAAAGGGACGTTGCTTTTGTACAAACATATTACCTAATATAACCATGTATATGCAGCTCTTTCTATTGGATGTAATATATTTTTCATTCAATTCATTTACAGCTTGGTAGAGTAGTCGCAAAAAGATCCAAAATAGGGCATTAAGTCCACCCATTCTTTGTATTTTATACATAACAAGAGATGTTTGTAAAACACTTATGCCCCCCTCCCATCAAAATAGAATTTTTCCAAGTCCAAGGGGGCATAACTCCGTCAAAAATGGTGCAAGCGTACCCAAAACAAAACTTATACTGGATATTTATCTCATCAATCTGTATATCAAATTTCATTTCAGTATGTGCAACCTCTCTTAAGAAAATGAATGGAAACTGCAAATAATTGGAATTTTTTAAAGTTCAAAGGGGCATAACTCTGTCAGAAATGGCGCGATCGTACCCAAAACAGAAGCTGACCTACATGTAGATATTTGTCTGATTAATCTGTATACTAAATTTCATTTCAGTATGTGCAACCTCTGCAAAGAAAATGAATGGAAACTGTAAATAATTGGAATTTTTCTAAGTACAAGGGACATAACTCTGTCAAAAATGGTGCGATTGTACCCAAACAGAACTTGACATAAATATTCATCTGAAAAATTTGTATATTAAATTTCATTTCAGTATGTGCAACCTCTCTGAAGAAAATGAATGGAAACTGCAAATAAAAAGTCCAAAGGGGTTTAACTCTGTCAGAAATGGTGCGATCGTACCTAAAACAGAAGTTGACCTAGATATTTGTCTGATTAATCTGTATACTAAATTTCATTTCAGTATGTGCAACCTCTGCAAAGAAAATGAATGGAAACTGTAAATAATTGGAATTTTTCTAAGTCCAAGGGGCATAACTCTGTCAAAAATGGTGCGATTGTACCCAAACAGAACTTGACATACATATTCATCTGAAAAATTTGTATATTAAATTTCATTTCAGTATGTGCAACCTCTCTGAAGAAAATGAATGGAAACTGCAAATAAAAAGTCCAAAGGGGTTTAACTCTGTCAGAAATGGTGCGATCGTACCCAAAACAGAAGTTGACCTAGATATTTGTCTGATTAATCTGTATACTAAATTTCATTTCAGTATATGTATGTGCAACCTCTGCAAAGAAAATGAACGGAAACCGTAAATAATTGGAATTTTTCCAAGTCCAAGGGGCATGACTCTGTCAAAAATGGTGCAATTGTACCCAAACAGAACTTGACCTACATATTCATCTGAAAAATTTGTATATTAAATTTCATTTCCGTATGTGCAACCTCTCTGAAGAAAATAAACGGAAACTGCAAATAATTGGAATTTTTTTAAGTCCAAGGGGGATAACTCTGTCAAAAATAGTGCAATCACACCAAAATAGAAGTTGACCTAGAATTTATGTGATATACCTGTATACCAAATTTCATTTCAGTATGTGCAATGGTTGTGAAGAAAATGAACGGAAACTAAATGGACTGACAGACTGACATACCTACCGACCGACAGACAGCAGCAAAGCAATATGCCCTCCCTTCTTCGAAGGGGGGCATAAAAATAATTATTTACAACTTTACAATAAACCTCTTAAGTTGGCCGAAACACCACTTTGTCCGTTAAAACGTTGATTTTTGCATGAATTTTAGCCTAGAAGTCCTTCAGTGCAGGCCTGCCCCTAAATAAAATTGTGATATTTTGATACGTTGGGATGTAAGGATTAATTTAAGATAGGATTTTTTTAGGGGCACCCCTGCCCTAGGGTCGAAATTCACAAAAAAAAACTAGAACTGTCCATTAGGGACAAATACCCCCGCGGGTTTTTCAGAGTAGGTGCAATTTCACAAATATTTATGGATCTATGAAGAGGTGTTCACTACATGTATTTTCTTTTAATAAAAACACAAACATACACATACGCACATATCTTTAATGTGGGACATGATGATATGAGATTGGTCACTTGATATTTTAAAAAAAAATTAATTTAAAAATACATCAATTTAACTAATTAATCTCAGAAACTTAATCTATACCAAATTAATTTTAGAAATATGAGACTGGCCATCAAATGACAAATGATATCTAAACTGACTAGCACTTCTGTCCATTCTCCATATAAATTTCAGATTGAAACTTTTAGTCTGATATCAAATCCAAATGAATCAAGTATTTAAAAAAAAAAATTTGTACGTAGTCCTTACAAATCTAATAATCATGCAGGAACCTTATTCAAACTGATGCATCAAGATTACACTAAAAATTTTCAGTATAAATCTTTGTAACAAAGTTATACAAAATCTTTGTTTTCAGATTTAAGTTCAGAATGAAACATGCAATTATGCATTTTGATTGCACTACAAAGGAGAAAGTTAAGATCCATTCATCCCTTGATAGTAATTAGTGGACATGCATCAAGATTAATTAAAGAGTTTTATGTAGGGAAGCTAGCTGTCTCAATCATTTCTGTTAGAGCATATCTCTGATCAAGCAGCTCTTATCTGAATCCTTTGGAATTGGACAGAAGTGCTGGTCAGTTTAGATATCATTTTTCATTTGATGGCCAGCCTCCTATTTCTAAAATCAATTTGGTATAGATTAAGTTTCTGAGATTAATTAGTTAAATTGATATATTTTTTTATTAATTTTTTTTTTAAATATCAAGTGACCAATTTCATATCATCATGTCCCACATGAAATATATGTGCGTATGTGTATGTTAAATTATGTTTGTGTTTTATTGGAATCAGCATGTCCTGTAATGTAAAAACTGTTTTTAACACTTGATGATGTTTCTTTTTTTTTTAGTTTTAATGAGTAGTTTTAAGCTGTAGTTAACTTTTTTGTACAGATATTCTAGATTCTATGTCTCAAACCTTAAACTGTTAACATGAGCCCAAAATGAACAAGGCAATTAAAATAAAAAATAAAACCTGTAAAATGCAGAAAAATGAACAAATAAAGTTGAAAATTCCAGGTGCACACCTTCATATGGTGAATAATAAGTGTACAAATTTTCAAATAAATCCTTGCAATAGTTTCTGAGAAACTGTCTGCAGAAAACCACAAAATAAAACTGACAAGAGGCCCATGGGCCACATCGCTCACCTGAGAAGCTTTGACCATTCTGTTCTTTATCCGATTTCCCCCTTGTAATACATATTGTGACCCTATCTTACCCCTCTGATCATAATTTAGACAACTTGAAATCTACACTACCCCAGGATGCTACCACATAAGTTTCAGGTTTTCTGGCCCAGTAGTTCGTGAAAAGAAGATTTTTAAAGATTTTTCTTATATTATTCTATGTAAAACTTTGATTCCCCATTGTGGCCCCGCCCAACCCCCGGGGGTCATGATTTGAACAATTTAGAATCTACATTACCTCATGATGCTTCCACATACATTTCGACTTTTCTGGCCCAGTGGTTCTTGAGAAGAAGATTTTTAAAGATTTTTCCTATATAATTCTATGTGAAACTTTGATTCCCCATTGTGGCCCCGCCCTTCCCCCGGGGGTCATGATTTGAACAATTTAGAATCTACACTACCCTAGGATGCTTCCATATAAGTTTCAGCTTTTCTGGCCCAGTGGTTCTTGAGAAGAAGATTTTTTAAAGACCACACCCTATTTTTGTCTTTTCTTGATTATCTCCCCTTATGAGGAAACTTGGCCCTTTATTTTAACAATTTGAATTCCCTGTCACCCAAGGATGCTTTGTACCAAGTTTGGTCAAAATTGGCTCAGTGGTTCTTGAGAAGAAGTCGAAAATGTGAAAAGTTTACAGACGGACGGATGGACAGACAGACGGATGGACGACGGACAAAATGTGATCAGAAAAGCTCACTTGAGCCTTCGGCTCAGGTGAGCTTAAAATAATCTTGAATTAAAAATGACTATTAGAATTGGGTGTTTTATTAAAGAGACCCTTCTTTTTTCAATTTTATCAATTCAGGTGTGTTTTTACCTTTTCTTTGACCTTATTATGTATGTAAAAATAAACACACTGACGGGTTGTTAAAAAATTTAAGTAATTCCGTTCCCATGTAAACTCCACTGAAACAAAAGAACAAATTCTGGCGTAATTTACACTTTACAATTCTACTTAAAGACTCCCATGCCCTTGGTCAGGAGTGTAACAAATACATCAGAATTATTGCTGATCAAATATGAAGCACACATGGCGCCACTTTGGGTACTCCTGGCATTCTAGGAAACCCTATACGACCCTACCATGTTCCGTGGAGATCTCGCCACATTGTGGCAGTGCTGTAGGTTACTCTAATGTTTTAACCTCAGCATATGCACGTTTTATGGATGCCATGCAATCGCTGTGAGGACACAGTTCCAGTTTGACAGGGGTTTAAAGCAGGGACTGTGAAATTCAGTTTTGGAACATGCACCCTTGATCTTCATAACTACGTACTTATGGTTTGTCTACTAAATAAAGAAGAAAGGAGAAGACTTTTCTAAATATAATTTTACTATTTGATAAATAGAGCCCTGCCCTAACTCTGGAATCCCTGACTCTGAGGCCATGACTTGGTAGAGAGCTCAATGCTCATTACGATCATGCTAATATTTGACTGCTTTAAGTCCAGGAGAATTTTTTTTTTCAAGATTGCATTAATTTTGATGGTTTCAGCCCTATCCCTCATCAGGCCCCGATAGGATAGGTATTTTTTTCAATTTTGGTTTCCCTTTACCCATAGATGTTAAATGCTAAAATTAACTATGTTGGAGGGGGGGGGGGGGTAAGGTTGCATTTAAATATGAACTATTATGACCATGCATACTCACAATTGACATCTTTTTTTATACCAGAAGCAAGCTGGTAAAATAAGCTTATTTATAAAAAGTATCTAAAGGAAAGTTAAAGTAATAATTTGGAATAATTTTTTATGCAAAATAAATAAATACTGTAATATTACAAGATACAAGTATATAATATATACAAGAGGCCCATGGGCCACACCGCTCACCTGAGAAGCTTTGACCATTCTGTTCTTTACCAGATTTCCCCCTTGTTATACATAATGCATCCCCACCCTACCCCACTGATCATAATTTAGACATTTTGAAATCTACACTAACCCATGATCCTTCCATGGGCACATATGTTTCAGCTTTTTTGGCCCAGTGGTTCCTGAGAAGAAGATTTTCAAAGATTTTTCCTATATATTTCTGTGTAAAACTTCCCTATAATGGCACCGCCCTTCCCCCGGGAATCATGATTCCTATAATTTAGAATTTACACTACCCTAGAATGCTTCTTTATATATAAGCTTCACTTTTTTTGGCCCAGTGGTTCTTAAGAAGAAGATTTTCAAAGATTTTTCCTATATATTTCCATATAAAACTTTGATTCCAAATTGTGGCCCCGCCCTTCGCCCGGGGGTCATTATTTTAACAATTTAGAATCTACATTATACCAGGATGCTTCCACATAAGTTTCAGCTTTTCTGGCCCAGTGGTTCTTAAGAAGAAGATTTTCAAAAATTTTTCCTATATATTTCTATGTTAAACTTTGATACCCCATTGTGGCCCCGCCCTTTTCCCGGGGGTCATGATTTGAACAATTTAGAATCTACACTACCCCAGGGTGCTTCCACATAAGTTTCAGCTTTACTGGCCCAGTGGTTCTTGAGAAGAACATTTTCAAAGATTTTTCCTATATATTTCTATAAAAAACTTTGATTCCCCATTGTAGCCCCACCCTTCCCCCAGGGGTCATTATTTTAACAATTTAGAATCTACATTATACCAGGATGCTTCCACATAAGTTTCAGCTTTTCTGGCCCAGTGGTTCTTGAGAAGAAGATTTTCAACGATTTTTCCAATATATATTTCTATGTAAAACTTTGATTCCCCATTGTGGCCCCGCCCTTCTCCCGGGGGTCATGATGTGAACAATTTAGAATCTACATTATACCAAGATGCTTCCACATAAGTTTCAGCTTTTCTGGCCCAGTGGTTCTTGAGAAGAAGATTTTCAAAGATTTTTCCTATATGTTTCTATATAAACTTTGATTCCCCACTGTGGCCCCGCCCTTCGCCCGGGGGTCATGATTTGAACAATTTAGAATCTACATTATACCAGGATGCTTCCACATAAGTTTTAGCTTTTCTGGCCCAGTGGTTCTTGAGAAGATGTTCAAAAATTTTTCCTATATATTTCTATGTAAAACTTTGATACCCCATTGTGGCCCCGCCCTTCCCCCGGGGGTCATGATTTGTACAATTTAGAATTAACACTACCCCAGGGTGCTTCAACATACGTTTCAGCTTTACTGGCCCAGTGGTTCTTGAGAAGAAGATTTTCAAAGATTTTTCCAACATATATTTCTATGTAAAACTTTGATTCCCCATTGTGGCCCCGCCCTTCTCCCGGGGGTCATGATGTGAACAATTTAGAATCTACATTATACCAGGATGCTTCCACATACGTTTCAGCTTTTCTGGCCCAGTGGTTCTTGAGAAAAAGATTTTCAAAGATTTTCCCTATATATTTCTATGTAAAACTTTGATTCCCCATTGTGGCCCCACCCTTCCCCTGGGGGTCATGATTTGTACAATTTAGAATCTACACTACCCCAGAATGCTTCAACATAAGTTTCAGCTTTTCTAGCCCAGTGGTTCTTGAGAAGAAGATTTTCAAAGATTTCTCCTATATATTTCTATGTAAAACTTTGATACCCCATTGTGGCCCCGCCCTTCCCCCGGGGGTCATGATTTGAACAATTAAGTATCTACACTACCCCAGGGTGCTTCCACATAAGTTTCAGCTTTTCTGGCCCAGTGGTTCTTGAGAAGAAGATTTTCAAAGATTTTTCCTATATATTTCTATATAAAACTTTGATTCCCCATTGTGGCCCCGCCCTTCCCCCGGGGGTCATGATTTGAACAATTTAGAATCTACACTACCCCAGGATGCTTCCACATAAGTTTCAGCTTTACTGGCCCAGTGGTTCTTGAGAAGAAGATTTTTTAATGACCCAACCCTATTTTTGTCTTTTCTTGATTATCTCCCCTTGCGAGGGGATATGTCCCTTCATTTTAACAATTTAAATTCCCCTTCACCCAAGGATGCTTTGTACCAAGTTTCGTCAAAATTGGCCCAGTGGTTCTTGAGAAGAAGTCGAAAATGTGAAAAGTTTACAGACAGACAGACAGACAGACGGACAGACGGACGGACAGACGGACGGACGACGGACAAAATGTGATCAGAAAAGCTCACTTGAGCCTTCGGCTCAGGTGAGCTAAAAATGTTGGTGCAGTTGATTAACTCTAATCAGTATGTATCAACATATAAAGTTTAATAAAAATAACTTGAATGATTTCTTTAAAATTGAACTAAACAATAATTTAAGAAAATGAGGTCAAGGTCAAAGTAGAGGTCTAGGTAAAAATCAAAAGCCCGAATGGCTTCAAAGATGTCGAACAAGAAAAACAATTTCAAAAGATATGAAGATAGGTCAAGTAGGTGACTCTGGTAACAATAATATTAAATATTTAATACAAATACAGTGGAGGGCCTTTTGTCCTGGTCCGAATGAAGCAGGGTTCGAATTGACCAGACATCGTCAGAAATGTTCACGCTCAATAGCAAACTATTTTATAATTTCTTTTCAGTCAATCGAAGATATTTAGTTGTTTGTATTACTGTAATCGGTCCCCAAATGTCATTCATGTCATTCGACGCACCCTAACTGTAGAAATTCATCCACAACAACCATAACGTTTTTCTTGCGTAAAAATTAAACACAACATTGTTGTTTTGTAGTAGAATTAATTGGATACAATTTGACGTAATCTTATATTCAAGCTATTATTCACTTTGAGCGTTTTCAAAGAAATTGGTTTACAGCTGTTGCTATTTTCTATTGCGGATGCATATGCATCCACTGACACATTCGATAGCGTAAATCTTACCGATCACTAGATCACGCTTGAGCTTCGCTCGACGCTATAAAAATGTTGATACAGTTGAATAGCTCTCATCAGTATGTATCAACATATGAAGTTTGATAACACCACCTTAAATATTGGATGTCACATTCCAGCAAATCAATGTATCCTATTTGCATATACATGAAAAAGTTCAATAAATAGTATTTTTCCCATAAATGATCAAAATTCCAAATCCAATTGGCAAGTACCATGCAAATCTCTGATATATGTACAATTGATTTGCATAATATATACTACTTAAAAAATTGTAGAAGTTATCTGGACAATGGTGTTCTCTATATGCAATATTTTGCAATAATGACTGTCAACAGCTGGTATTTTTCTCATAATTAAACACAATATCAGAATCCAAGTACAGTGGAGTCGCAAATTCCGGGTTGTCTCCTATTCTGGGACACTCATGTGCATTTAATGCCATATTGTTAAAATTAAAGCGTAAAAACTTAATAAATACATTGGTCATGTAGAATTGCCTTTCTGTCTGTAATTAATTACAAAAGTTTAAAAATCAACTTAAAGAGAGCATTCCACCAACAAAATTATGAAACGCGCACATTGAAGTCGGCGATGTTTCTGCTTTGTCGACAGGCTACTTTCGTTTTTGCTCGGTACAGCAAAGCTGACATAAGAGTTCTAGATAAACAATAATAGCACGAAAGTATATCACACACATTTAGCTCTAAATTCAGAAATCAATCATAATGATCGCTGCTAAAATAAAATTACACCGATCATGCTGATTAATAAATCAAACTGTAGTAGTTTCTCCAATTGCGGTTCATGTGATCCATACTTTTGGATGACTCACTATTTGTACTTCAATGCATACATTGCATAAAATATAAATCTGACGTTACAAAATATCAATAAAACACCTTGATGTGACCCGGAATTGGCGACTTCACTGTAGTAGGTAAATCTTTTCATATATGTGCAACTCATCTTTAAAATGAAAAACATTGAAAATTTAAGTTATCTGGATTGAGTGGTCATGTTGATGGCCGGCTGGTCTGGGGCCAATGAATTTTTAATCTACCTAATATGTATCTAAAATTACCTAGGGTAGCTTTATTTATCCCATGTTTACCCCTTTATCCCATGGATATAGCTCATGGGATATCGTTTTCATATCCCACACTCAAGTGCAGTTATGATGTCACAATGGTTTTTGCGTTAGCGTGATGAAGTAAAAAATATATCAGTCCTACATAAAGGGGATAAAAATCACACAACTCGTTGGATAAAATCAGTTCTACAAACCATGGGAGATCCTATATTTACCTAGATAGAATGTTCTATCATTAAAATGATATTGTCCTACGGACCCGGTTTAATGATAGAATTTGTTCCGTGTATTTGTAATGTAGCAGAAAGAAACACATGCGATAACTCGCATAGTGCATTTACTAGGAACAATCTGGAGAGTTCCGAATGTAAACATGGCAGGTAATTTGAATGGAGAGAAAACCGTTGAGAAAATTATTGGATTTTCGCATTTATATGGATTATTTTTGGGGATAAAAGGCATAAACAATCTCAAAAAGGTTTGTTTTGATTATTTTGGTAGTTATTTCCAGTGCAAATCATTTTATATTCTTCAAAATCGTTTCGGAGCGGATCCGCTCCGATTTGCTACATTGCAAGTATATGGGACGTATTCTAACTGTGGTGAGGGCCTGTACCGAGACACAGTTAGATTATTCTAACTGATATTTACCTACCCCAGGTAGATTTATTCCCCAGGTAGATTTATTTAGCTATTTAAAGCAACTTTTTACAATTTCGCTTTTTATCTTAAAAAGGCAAAAATTCACAAGTAAATGTCTACTAATATTTATTTATGCACAGAAAAAGAAACATCACCAAGTATCATTTTTTTCATGAATTGTTTTCAGATGAGTTCAAAGTTAAAAATTATCACTGAATCAAAGTACATTCTCCTGTTGTTTCTGGATAAAAATGCTTAATACTGTAATACAAGCTACCAGGTACGTATCTAAATCTAGTCATTGAACCAGACCTGCCTATCATTGTGCCTATAAACTAATCAACGCCATTGTTTTCTCTAGAGAAAATTCGAACTAAATATTTCATAACATTGCAACTTCTTTATACATTTTCGACATAATTATACAAAAACAAAATATAAATACACAGTAAGATAGTTTATTTGCACATTTATATATTGCTCGAACCAACTTTCCTTCATTATCGTTCATGTGATGCATGATGTCTCCTTTAAACCAAGCTAAAATCCAAAAAGATATTCGCAATAGCACGTTATATATTCCATGCTGTTTAAACTAAAAAAAACTGCAACAATCATACCCACCGTTCGTAATGCAAACTCTAAGACCTAAAAAAAAGATTAAATCGTATTATGACAACTTGAAAGCTGAATGTTCCCAAGACTAGACTTCTCGACTTGTCGGAAGATGCTGGATTGTTCTACGCATGCGTGAGCCTCCATTAGATATTCTAATGCACGAAGTGAATATAGTAATCAACCAAAGGATGTATTCGCTATGACAAAAGAATTGACCTATAGGAGAAAACAATTTCCCGGAAAAAGTGATATTTAAAAATGAATCTTCGTTTGTTGTTTTCTACCGTATATATGTCTAAATTTTTCAAATTTGTATTTTATACCTAATATTTATTATTTACAACTTTACAATTTACCTCCAAAGTTGGCCAAAACACCATTCCGTCCGTTAAAGCGTTAATTTTTGCAAGTATTTTGGCCTAGAAGTCCTTCAGGGCAGGCCTGCCCCTAAATAAAACTGTGATATTTTGATAGGTTGGGATGTAAAGAATAATTTAAGATAGGAATTTTTTAGGGGCACCCCTGCCCTAGGGTCGAAATTCACAAAAAACCTACAAAAAATAAGGAAACCTGATTTTGATAATCTGCTTCAAATTTATACCTCTTATTAATAGAGTCAGACTAGCTCAGTTGATATATGCATGGAGTTTTACGACGTGGAAACTTTCTTTTTAAGGTCGGGGGTTCGAATCCACCTGGTACCACACTTTTTAAAGTTTTTAATTTTCGCCTTTTCAAAGACTATTTTTATTTTTTATAGACTTGTGCATTTTCTTTCAATTATCTGTCCTTTTTGCATGCCTATTCTTGATATAAGAAACACTATAGGAGAGATCAGCTCGTAACAATCAAATGTAAAGTTGTCAGTCAGGCGGAACAATATAGGCACACTTTCTCCGAGGACACGAATAGCACACTTTGTGTTACTCGATACAGGTATTCTTGGCAGCATTGAGCTGCGATGAATTTCATTAGTATATTCCTTAGAATTTAATCACATTGACTTTGGCTACATATTTCAGTAACTGATTTCCTTGGATTTCATTTAGGCCTGTATAATTTGCACACATTAATGGCATGTTTTATTATATCCACGGATAAATAGCCTAGACATAAAGTATAAAATTTCAGAGAGAGTAGACGTTACCATTATGCACAATGAGAAGTAAAGAAAATATCAATTATTACATTTGGAGATAACAAACTCAGAAAATCAATGAAAGGGTTCCTGCTATCTCTACTCACTGAAATAAAGATTTAGGAAAAACAAATTGTTATATGTATTCAGCCTAATGTCATTAATCAGAACGGAAATCGACAAGCTTTTTGTAGAGAATAAAACCAAGCCCGGTCCTATAGGTCAGATCCCTATTTATAATGAAGTGATCCTTTCCGGATTTATTTTAAATCGATTGAAAAAAAGTTTTCTTCTCCCGAGTGCATAAATTTCATAATTTTTTTTATAAACAACAATATTACACACATATTTCTGAGTGCAAGTTTAATAGGTAATTTTTTTTTAAAGATTTTCAATGCTTAATTGCATTTTCAACAATGACAAGTATTAACTGCCCCACCCCCTCCAACAGACAGAACCTCTCACCCCAGGGCCACAAATTTCACAATTTTGGAAGGGGCATCCTTGATCATCATAACCATGCACAAAGTTTGTCTGTTTCATACACAGAAGAATAGAAGAAGATTTCTAAAGAATTTATGTAATTTTGTCTATGATCAACAGAGCCCCACCCTAACTCCAGAACCCCTGACCTTGGGGCCATGAATTTCACAATTTTGGTAAAGGACTCAATGCTGATTACAATCATGCAAACAGTTTGACTGCTTGATGTCCAGGAGTAAAGAAGAAGATTTTTAAAGATTGCATTAATTTTAGTGGTTTTGGCCCCACCCCTCAGGCCCCAGGGGGGCAGGGATCATGAAATTCAAAATTTTTGTTCCCCTTCACCCATAGATGCTTTGTGCCAAATTTGGTTGAAATTGGTTCAGTGGTTGCAGAGAAGAAGCTGAAAATGTTCAAATGTTAACACACGACGAACGACGGACGACGACGGACGAAAACGGATAGCAATAGGTCACCTGAGTTTACTCAGGTGACCTAATAAAAGTGTACAAAAAAATCAACAGAACTCCAGAGTGACATAAACATCCTTTGTAAAACCAATGAATTCTTCATTGCAATGCTGAATACCCTTTTCAAATGCTACAGTCCCTGAAACGTTCTACTTTCCCATTTTTCCGTTCGTTCAGCGTTCGTTGAACACCATTCGTTCAGCGTGCATTCACCGTTCGCTCTTCGTTCACAGTTTTGCGTTCACCATTCACCGTGCACTCGCATTCACAGTTCACATTGCGCTCTTCGTTCCGTTTACCTTGCGTTCACCATTCACTTATCGTTCAGTCTTCATTGTCATTCGGAACTCCGAAGTGAAAGAACTTATCTTTTTGATGGTAAGGATTTACATGTTTATTAATTAAATAAATTACATATCGTGTTTGAAAATAATTTTTTTATTGCAAAAATTATCTATGATATTTATATTTCTATTATTATAATTCAGCTGTTACTTTATTCATGGAATTTCCCTGGAAAATAATATATTTATTAATAAGTACCTACATGTATGTAGAATGATGCTAAAATATTAAATTCAAAAAAGGGCAGTGTACGAATGCTTCACGCACGGCAACAATTTGTTGCAATGTTAAAGACGACAAATCATTAATGAATGTATAATAATTAATCCAAGTCTTTTACAAGACAAGAATACACAAAAAAAAACTAGAACTGTCCAATAGGGACAAATACCCCCGCTGGGTTTTTCAGAGTAGGTGCCAATTCAGAAATATTTTATGGATCTAGTAAGAGGTGTTGATCACTATTGTCTAATAAAGTGCCCCGCCACAGCATGATACCCCCATCAAATATTGTTCGATAATCATAAATTGGTTAGGGTGCAAGAAAATCAAGTAACCTTGATTAACAGATTGACACAGATTTCAATGATCTAATTTCCATTTCTTATCATGCTTAAAATATTGTACATACATCTCTAAGAGACTTACAGTGTAGGGATTAATTAAATAATACATCATATAATTCTAAACTGGCTGTGTTAGAGCTTAACAAATATCCATCTGCAGCTTTAAATTGTTTACTGCATATTTTATGAAATAATGGAAATGCTACAGTCTAATAAAAAAAAAATCAAAAATCAATTATTCTTTAGACTATAAAATTCTAAGTGAGACATGACTGCAAGGAAATGGGTGAACATGACGAGAGATAAGCCCATAGTGCAACAAACATGAAGGTGAAAAATTAAATCTCAATTTTATCAAAATTTTCCTTAATATTTCATTTAACATTAAAGTATACTTTATGTAAAATCTCTACAACTTGCACAATCTCATGAAAATTGAAGTTATTTGCCAATGAAATATTATACACACACGAAAGAGGACAAAACGAGTCATTTTTTCACACTATAACACTAATTTTCGTTATGAGTGGGTCTTCCATCCATTTTTTTGAAAGGTAATCCTCAAAGTTTGCATAAAAACATACTTATTTTGGTTTCCAAAATTATGGAGCAATGACCCACTATACCTAAAAAATATAAGTTTATGACATAACTTTCGTATCTTTTCGAGAAATACTTGAAGTCCCTTAAGTCAATGGTCATATCACAAACATGATTTAAATGCCACACTTCATCAGGACTTGTGTAGCGTAGTGGTTAGCGTGCTTGTCTCAATAGAGAATGCAACTCAGAATTTTTATTGCCAGGGTTCGAATCCAATGGATACCACATTATTTTTCTTAATAAAAGAATAAATTTTAAAGAAAAATTTTCCTCAAAACTTTTTGTTGATCATGATTTTACAAAAATCAATGATTAGAACTTTACTCTAAATACTAAAATCACAATTTGAATATGATTTTGATATACCTGAAGCTTTTGGGTTTTTTGCACGCTAAGTTCACCCATCTCCTTTGTTGCAAATATATAAAAATTGAAATGTAATTTTTTTTTTCAATGAACACATGTATAATTAATTTTAATTATATTATACAATACTAATTCAGTTTTAATCATACACTAAAGCCCGGTTTACACACTCTGCTTTTGCAGCTGCATTTTTGGTCTGCATTTTACTCTGCAAAGCAGACAGAGAGTTTACACCAGCTGCTTACATTGCCTGCTCTCACTTTAAAGCCATATAGTTTCATATCAGAATGGTCAGTTACGTCTGCTTTGCAGACTGAAATAGGGCAAGTTCTATTCTGTCTGCTTGCATGCCTGCAGTGCAAAACCCTTGTTTACACGCTCTGCTTTTGCAGCTCTGCTTCAAAGCAGCTGCAAAAGCAGAGCGTGTAAACCGGGCTTAAAACATCAATTTGTTTTAATTACATTACACCAATTGAAAGATCTTTATCTGAACTACAGCCATCAAGAACTCTTAATTAACACAAGCAACTATAAGGCCATTTCTTTTTGCCCAACTCCCAAGAGAAAAATTAAGATAGCACTACATGATGCTCTTGTTAGTTAACTCCCGATAAAGAACTCATTAATTTCTCTCTAATTTGATATGCACATTTCTGCTATCAAAATTTCTCCTTGACCAGTGATTGATAATTATGCCCATGGGACAAACTGAATTCCTTTCAAATCATTAACATTTGTTACAGAATTTGCTGTAAAGTATATGATAAAAAATAAGTTTTTACTTAATTTAGCACTTTTTAATAAGGATACAACTATATTTTTACATTTTTTAGGATTATGAAATTTAAAATTTTAAAGACTTATTTTTTTTTTTTAAATCACTTAAATTAAAGGTCACAGTGACTTTGAAATAGGTCGTGACACACCGTCTACCCAAGATGCATAAATTGTCCAAGTTTGATGATTGTAAGTCTAATAGTTTTCTAGTTATGAGCCAAACAAAATCACAAAATAAAAAAGAAAAAACGCCTGTAAAATGCAGAAAAATCATCCAATCATGATGAAAATCCCAGGTGCACACCTTCATATGGTGAATAATAAGTGTATAAATTTTCAGACAAATCCATCCAACAGTTTCTGAGAAATGGTCCGGACAAAATCTTGTCTACAGACAGACGGACAGACAGACGGACATGGTGATTCCAATATACCCCCCTAAACTTCGTTTGCGGGGGTATAATTATTTCTACAGTAACACGTATTTTAAACAAGTCAGAGATGTTTGTAAAACACTTATGCCCCCCTCCCCCCAAATTGGAATTTTTCCAAGTCCAAGGGGAATAGCTCTGTCAAAAATGGGGCGATCATACCCAAAACACAACTTACCCTAGATATTCATCTGATAAATCTGTATACCAAATTTCATTTCAGTATGTACAACGGTTGCAAAGAAAATGAACAGAAACTGCAAATAATTGGAATTTTTCTAAGTCCAAGGGACATAACTCTGTCAAAAATGGTGCGATCGTACCCAAACAGAACTTAAATAAGATACTCATGTGATATATCTTATACCAAATTTCATTTCAGTATGTACAACAGTTGCAAAGAAAATGACTGGAAACGGCAAATCATTGAAATTTTTCTAAGTCCAAGGGGCATAACTCTTTCAAAAATGAAGCGATCGTACCCAAAACAGAACTCTACCTAAATATTCATGTGATATATCTGTATACCAAATTTCATTTCAGTATGTACAACGGTTGCAAAGAAAATGAACGGAAACGGCAAATAATTGAATTTTTTCTAAGTCCAAGGGGCATAACTCTGTCGAAAATGGTGCGATCGTACCCAAAACTGAACTTGAATAAGATACTCATGTGATATATCTGTATACCAAATTTCATTTCAGTATGTACAACGGTTGCAAAGAAAATGAACGGAAACGGCAAATTATTGAAATTTTTCTAAGTCCAAGGGGCATAACTCTGTCGAAAATGGTGCGATCGTACCCAATACAGAACTTGACCTAGATATTCATATGATATATCTGTATACCAAATTTCATTTCAGTATGTACAACGGTTGCAAAGAAAATGAACGGAAACGGCAAATTATTGAAATTTTTCTAAGTCCAAGGGGCATAACTCTGTCAAAAATGGTGCGATCGTACCCAAAACAGAACTTAAATAAGATACTCATGTGATATATCTTATACCAAATTTCATTTCAGTATGTACAACAGTTGCAAAGAAAATGAATGGAAACGGCAAATCATTGAAATTTTTCTAAGTCCAAGGGGCATAACTCTTTCAAAAATGAAGCGATCGTACCCAAAACAGAACTCTACCTAAATATTCATGTGATATATCTGTATACCAAATTTCATTTCAGTATGTACAACGGTTGCAAAGAAAATGAACAGAAACAGCAAATAATTGAATTTTTTCTAAGTCCAAGGGGCATAACTCTGTCGAAAATGGTGCGATCATACCCAAAACAGAACTTGAATAAGATACTCATGTGATATATCTGTATATCAAATTTCATTTCAGTATGTACAACGGGTGCAAAGAAAATGAACGGAAACGGCAAATCATTGAAATTTTTCTAAGTCCAAGGAACATA